>NW_027185439.1:362125-429625 GCF_022577435.1 Embiotoca jacksoni
TTTAATGACTCCTTTGTGCCGTTCAGACAATATCAAGCCACACCATTTAATTCCCAGCAGTTTGAGAGATTCATTTACAAGTTCACAGAGTTTTGTTTCTTTTACTGCTTAAACAACAAACTGATCAACATGCTCCTTCCTGTTGGCATGGTAACGAAGGGCTCCCACATTTTAATACATCAATAGTAGTCGTACACACTTCTAAATCTTTGGCTTTTCTTTCCAGTTGTCGTTTTTGAGCCGAAGCGTTTGAAATGTCGATTTCCCTGCATTCGTTTTAGCAGCTACAGAAAAAAAATAAAAAAGCAACGTGTTGACTGAAGGGATTGTTGAAGAGCGGGAAGGAGATAAAACCCCTCCAGGTATTTTAATATCTTCACACGTTTGTTTGAATTCTTAAGTATTTCTGCTGGTTTTTTTCCACCTGAGTTCTGCAGCCTCAGTTTCACAGCAGCATCTGATTGGAGCTTCGTGGACGTGATTATAAACCTCTGAAGCTCGTTCACGCCGTTATAACTCGGAAGGATTAAACACGTTCAGACACGATGAAATTAAGTTTTCCCACCGACAGACTCTCTCACAGTTTTTACCTTTGTGTGCAGCTTTGCCAGCTGTTTGTCGTCCACGTAGCTCTGCGTGTAAACTCTCCGCTTATAACGAAACTGTGCAAAAAGAAAACGTAAAAGAGTTAGTTTACGATAAACCGAAGCTACGTGAGTTGTTTCACCCCGACGATAACATTTTTCAAACTCACTCCACGGAAAGAAACAGTAAAAACACAGAGAACAAAAAAGCATAGTTGTTTAATTTGAGCCGCTCAGCACGGCGGCGCCCCCTGCTGTTCTTTCATAATCTATCCTGCTTTTTCAAATTCAATTAATTCAACACAAAAAACAAAGGTTCGGTCTCTTACAGCTGGAAGTGTGGAGAAAACTCATTCAACATGTTCCTCCTTCCCACGATAAGACCACATTTCCCACAAACCCCGTCACTTCCTGAAAGGCGACTTATGGAACACTTTTCTGCGATGTTTTTTTTTGTGGAAAAATTTCAGGAATTTTGCAAGAAATTGGAAGCTCTGGCAAATATTTAGGGGAGTTAGGAGGCACAGATTTGGTCTTATTGTTTGTGCATGACACAATAATAAAATAAAGAAAAATGTACTGAGTCTTTTTTTAAAACAAGAAACCATGACAGTTTTTTTAAAAGTCTTCACGCGCTGATTTTTTTTTGGACTCTAGAATCTGTAGAAAAACTCCGGATTTGTTCTTTAACGTTGAGGTTTACCTCCAGGTACGGAATGGGAGTGATGGGGGGGAGAGGATACTCCTTCAGCAGGCGCTCCTCGTCCAGAAACTTTCCGGCTCGGCCGTTGAACGCCGGCTGGAAGAGACCATAGTTCAAAACATCCGACAGAGACTGAGTCAACGTCACCAGAACCCTCTGCTTACTGGTCCAAACTGGTAACTCTGGGTCCAACCGCAAACACTTCTGAGAGCCGGAGACGGAGAGACAGACGGGCGGACAGAGAAAGAGACAGACGGACACAGACAGACAGACAGGTTTGTGCCGGGCGTCGTACTTTGCGTATGTATACATGAACGTACTGCGCGTGAACACGCGGCCGCTCCGCGTGCGTGTTACCGTCTGCTGCAGGTCCGGGATGCCGATGCGGACGACGATGCTGTTTCCAGGGGGCGTGTCATCCGCGTCGTCGTCCCTGGCAACAGCAGAGCCTGTCGGGTTGCCGTTAGTAACCGCCTGTTGCCGCGGGCGATCATGTTTGGTGTCAGCAGCCGGACTCAGAGGCATGTGGCTGGAAAACACACACGGAAGGAGAGAGAGAGAGAGAGAGAGAGAGAGAGAGAGGGGGGTGATGAGAGGCGGCGAATCACAGCGCAGAGAGAGGCGGGCGCCACGGCGACGTCACGCCGACTTGTCAGATCCACGTTTCCTCCGATAAAACTGACCTTTTAAGACTTCTGTTCATGCGGCTGCAGCGGAAACAAACATGAAGTCGACAGAGTTTTTCTATTTTTAGCCGCTTTAAAAAATCTGAAGGCAGAAACTCAAGTGTAAAAAATTAATGAGTTTTTTCTGCTGTAGATATTTTCAACCATATTTACACGTTTCACAGCCGGTCAGGACGGTGACGATAGAAATGTGGAGTTTTATCATCATTATTTAGATAATAGCCAACGTCTGAGTAAAACATTGATCAGACACCGAGGGGGAAAAAGACGCTCGCTAAATCGTTAGCCTCGGTGGCTTCTAGACGTCGTCCATGTTGCCGAGCAACGGTGTTCTTACGTCTTAGCCCACTTGAACGCGCACGACTTCCTACGTCGTAACCACGAGCTCACGAGTTCCATTCGAACGCAGCGTCAGACTGGTTTTATGATTACGTCACTACTGCTGAAGATAAAAGTTTTTATTTCATTAGTCACAACAGTTCGTTGGATAATCGACTAGTTTAAGAATCAAACTAAATTTGTAAGAAAACAGACCAAACGAAAAAAATGTTCCTGGTCGTACTGTAAATGAAATATTCTGCTGGTGATGTTTTATAAATGAAGATATTATTCCAGATTTGTGTTGTTTGGTTTAGATGTTTTCTTCGTTTTGTCTCTTTGCTTTGTCTTGATTATGAATGATTAATAGAAAAAAATAATCTACACAATAATTATTGGTTGCAGTCTTTTGTACAAACAGTTTGTTTCATCTCTCCTTCCTGAATGACGTTTCCACGTATCACATTAATATCGAAAATGTGGATTATAAATTGCTCTTTTGTGTGAGACAGATTTCTGCAGTAACACCGTGAATCTAACAGCCTCCCACAGACGTCTTCATATTCAGGTTAAAAGTAAAAAAATGGCTGCTTTTTTTTCTTATTACCCCCCTCCCTCCCCCTCCCTCCCTCCTCCCCCTCCCTCCCCCACCCTCCCCCCCTCCCGTCACCACGCACATCGAATTAAACATCTTGTCGGTCGGATTTCTCTCCGATCGCGGGGACGCCGCTTCATTCAGATCGTCTGACCTCCACCTTCTCTCATAACGGCCTCAGGATGTTACATCACATCCTGTTTTTCACCCTCGGCTGAACGTCCACGGAGAGAAAAATCATCTGATTGTTCTGCAGATCAGTTTGAGTCTGAGATTAAAGGCTGAATGAACGTTATCGGGGAGGAAGAGAAGCTGTTCTTTAATTTCTCTTTTGATGTTTAATGTAAAAAAAACATTTGGCTGTAATTAATTATACTTATGATGAAGAAGTTCATTAGCAGCTGAAAATCATTTGATAAATATTATATTATCATTGAAATGTTTTTTTTTTTTGTGATGTTATCTGAGAAAATGCAAAGAAACTGCAGCCAGGAGACTGTTAGCTTAGCTTAGCATTAAGACTGGTAGTAGCTGGAGACAGTTAGCCTTCCTCTGTCCAAATTTATTTTTAAAAGACAAAGTTTTACTGACATGTTTCTTTTATGTTTAATTGACACGCAAATAGAGCGTTTCAAAATGTAAAGATGGTTTAGTTATTGTGAGGATATTAACATGCTGACGTTAGCGATTAGCTCAAAGCTCCTCTGCACCATGTGTGTTTTTACTGAACAGGCCTTCATGGTTCAGGTCCCAGACGGGTCAGGGGGAGTCGGGGTCAGAGGTCAGAGGTCAGCTGGAACTGAGTTTATTTTAAAGTCAAAACTACCCAGAAAGAAATACACAAAAAAAACAAAAACACAAAACGACCACAAAGAGACAGAAGACTCAACAGCCCAAACAAACCACGGTAACCATGGAAACACAGGAGTTCGTTTTACAGACACAAACAGGTCGAAGGTGAAACCAGCGCCACCTGAAGGCCTGCAGACTTCCCGCCTCCTCAGCGGTGCCTCGCGACGAAAGAAACCACGTCGTCCGACGAGACGCCGTCGGGACGTTGATCATCGTTCGTATTAATCATCGCCGCCCATAATTAGCAGCCGATTACCAGATTACCATTCAAGGCGACGACGGCGATTCAGATCTGAAGTCAGAAGTTAATGACTGCTTCCATTACTGAGGATAAAAGCGAGGAGGAGGACGAGGAGAGGCGAGGACGAGTTGAGTTGTCATAGAAACTGGAATAGCAGGGAATCCTGTGCTAACCTCAGTGTGTCACTCTGCGAGAGAGCGTGTGTGTGTGTGTGTGTGTGTGTGTGTGTGTGTGTGTGTGTGTGTGTGTGTGTGTGTGTGTGTGTGTGTGTGTGTGTGTGTGTGCGCGTGTTAAAAAAAAGTCTCCTGATCTACATGTTCGCTGTTGCTATGGCAACGCAGTTGAGCAATTTTTGCAGTTCCCGTTTAAAAACTACCAACCTGCTGACTCTCCACTCTGTGTGTGTGTGTGTGTGTGTGTGTGTGTGTGTGTGTGTGTGTGTGCGTGCGTGCGTGTGTGTGTGTGTGTGTGTGTGTGTGTGTGTGTGTGTGTGTGTCAGTCAACCTCGCTCTGATGACATCGCAGCGCTGAACTGACTCCACTGGACAGGTCGGACACACACACACACACACACACACACACACACACAATATATATATATTAAAAAGGCCATCGACAGGTTTTGATTTCCACCATAACATCGACAATAATCGGCTGGAGGAGAAGCAGATGGGCGTCAGTCTGAGTTCAAAGATGTTCAGATGTGGAGGACGTCTCAGATGTTTGGAGAGGGATTTCATTTTCTGCAGAGAAGCACTCAGCCATGTTTAAAGGACCATACCGCTGGTTTCCCTTTAGTCGTAAAAATACACGTAAAGAACGGGATCGCAAAGTGCTTTAGAAATAAAGTCGATCCACAAAAACAGATAAATCGGAGGATAAAGTTGGCTAAAACCAGGACATGCCGATACTTTGATCCAAGTCGAGGCTGAAGTTCTGACGGTTCTTGTTGTTCTGTGGTTCTGAAGGTACCGTAGAGGCTGCAGGTTCTGGAGATACTGAACGACAAAACAACAACATGCGACCCCGATCTTTTTTCATTTACTGGAGTTTTTGTCAAATGAACTGCCGTAAAAAGCTCAGTTTAGTTGCTTTTTCCTTACAAGTAAGTATTTGTGATATTTGACCCTTTTGGCTCTCCGTACACTCACCACGCACTCAGGGTAGTTTTTGCTTTCATTCGGCTTAGGCGCTGTGAAAAGTGATATACTAGTTGGGAAATAGCTCGCTGCAGAAGTTCGTGAAGTGACTCCGCCCACACTGCCGCCTTTTTTATTAAAGTTTTATTAATATCAAACGTGTCGCGTGTTCAAATCGCACCAAATTTGCCAGCGTACAACCTCGGTTATACGGCAATACACCCACCAAGTTTGAAGCAGATGGGACGAACGGTTGTGAAGATATGTGATGGACAAACAGACAGAAATTCCTGAAAATATACCCAGTAAGATCAGATACCGATGATGTTGTCCTTTAATCAGCCCCGTTTGGATCCATAATCTGTTTGGTGAATGTGTTTCTGCTCCATTTCCAGTGAGCTTTGAGCTCCGTCAGTCATTTCCTGCATTAATCTTGCCGTTGAATTGGCTTTTGAATTTCCCGATGTCGGAGTGTCCTTGAAGGCACCAGCAGCGAGAGGTTCCCGCTCTCGGCTGCACCGAAGCCGCGGCGACAATTTAACTTGAAAAGTCCATTTCCCCCAAACACATTTTTAAACAGATTTTTCACAGCTTGCAGAGATGAACCGCGGGTAATCAGCACCGGCTGAAATGAATCACTTTCTTTCATTTACTACAATAAAAGCCCGGTAATTGCGGAGATATTCGGCGCCGGCATCTCAACCTGCGGAGGAATCCTCGGCACACACGTCGGCCTCTGAAATGTCACAGGACCAGATTAAAAAGACTCTTTTACTCCTTTTACATCGACGCCTGCTGCTATTCAGAATCAGAGGAGGCTGCAGAGTTTCCCAGCATGCACTGCGTGGAGGTCACGGACAGGTTAACAACAAACATTAGAGGCGTTTAATGTCTACAAATTTGGACAAATGAGGCTGTGAGTGTGATGTGAGAATGAAACTGTTACATAAATATTCAATTTAAATCAGATTTTCTATGTTAATTCGCACATTGTTGTCGCTGTTTCAACTGCTTCTTCTTCTGCAGTGGTTTAATAAAACTGACTGGAGAATAAGCTCCAACTACTGGTTATCTTGGGGAATCGGCTGCAATATATTTGCATTAATTAGCTTTTTCTTTTGATAATTTTCTTGAAATCTGGCGAGTATGAGCGCTACATTTGGATGGAAACCCAGCTAACGTTCGGTGACGTCTATTTACGTTCGTGATATTCGTTAAAGTACCGAAGTGCATGCATTAAGTTGTTGCTGTTGTTATGTAACAACTATTTTGGCAAGTTTAAATACAGCAGTCATTAATGTCCATTTCAATCCGATGCAGAAGTGCCGTAAAGTGCAATACCAACTAGGGCCACCAGGGCTCCAAAGAAACTGTGGATCCATAGATTCCCATTCTTCTTCTCTCATGAAAAATCTAAAACTTTTTCCACAGTCAGTCAGACAATCGTGTCTGTTTGATTGACAGGCCTGTGGTGCAGTCAGGTTTCCACTACATGTGGGCGGGGCAAAGCTCATCAAAATATGGTCACATTTAGCTCAGAAATTACAAGATGGTTACAACAGAAATGCCAAAATTCGAGGCTTCAGCTCATCAGTTTACAAACCAACAGACCAACCATTACTTGGTAGAATGCTTTAAGTTAAAATCATTTCTTTTTATTGGCTTTCCTGCAGGACATAAAGACAATTGCATTTTTAAGCACTTCAGAAATTGTAAAAGAACTTTAACTACACCAAGAAAACTGTGAACATTTTATTTTCTCACTCTGAGAAAAAAAAATTTGAACATTTGTGCCAAATTTGAAGGAAATTGCTTCGAGGCGTTCTCGGCCACATCTGGTTCTTCAGTCTTTGACAAAAGCGATGACTGAAATCCCAAAGACGTGCTGAAGGTTACCCAGTTTTTCAAAGCTGCTCTTTTTTCTCTTCTGTTTTATATTCTGGCCCCCGGTTTCACAACTTGACGTCACGAACGCAACGTTATTATGACTTTCCTTTTCTGTTCGCTCTCCGAGTGTTTATGAACTCCCATTTGGACATCTGGGCCCAAACACCGGAGATGAAGGGTAATATCACTGCGCTGTAACTCCGGCTTGTTGAAACAACTCCTGAGCTCGTATTAATGTCCGAGCTCGGTCCACTTCCTGCCTCTGCGACTCCCTCTGCAATCAGCTCCGAATTGATGGGTTTTATTTTCAGCCTTCCAATTCAGAAAACACTTCAGATCCACCAATCAGAGGCTCTGAATCACCTTCCTGCTGTGAAAAAAAACAAAAAACCCTTTTTCCTCCTCATCGACTGGACTTCTGGGAACAGAGTCCAGAAACAATAAACTTCTGACTAATGATGTTTTCTCTTCATTATCAGGTTGAGACCTCAGAAAACCCTCTTTTGTCTGTTTAACGAGCCAACAAACACTTTCACCGTCAGACTGACTCAACACTTTTAAAAAATTCCTCAGCTGTTGAGTTTTTTCATGTTTTTTTTTTGTTTTTTTTTAATCTTCACCTGCTTTTGAGGTTTTTGAACCGACTCTGTCATCGCTCGCAAACAAAAGAAGCGACACAAATGGAACAAACTTCATTTTCATGCATATATAGTGCCTGAAATAAAATCTCATGAAAGTAGAGCTTTTCGCTGTTGTTTGATGGATTAACCTTCCAAAATGAAGGCAGACACAAAAGTCGAGCCAAATCTCCCGACAGCTGTTCAAATATAAATCGGTGACACTCTCCGGCTGTGAAAGACATCGATTACACGGGAGTTTGGAAAGCGATTACGGTCGTCCGCCGAGCTGAGTCACCGAGGATTTCACAAAGCAAAACTTTGCTGGAGCCTCTTGTTCTGCCACGTGAATGATTTTATTAAATTTAGACATTGCGTTGAATTAGTTGACCTTTCGATCTGATGGGCAACACAAGGATACTATGCCACGCCCACCTATAGCAGACACCTGACGACACCGCAGGCCTGTCAATCAAACAGCCCCGCCCCCAAACATATCTGAGTCCTAATATCTAATGAATGACCCCCAGAAGTCTGATCAGAAGGAGGGAATTTATCTAATGACACCAGAATGACTTGTGGGAACTCGAAGACCAACAACAGACGACACAAAAAACTGTTTTCCAAATCCTGAAATTAGTTTGAAGCTACTAAATATGAACTAAAGGAGAAAAGGTTGAGTGGTTCATAAAGCTGGAGGACTTCTGAGAGGTCGATTTTTAAAAATAACAGTCAAACGTGAGTCAGCAGAGATTTCGAACGCAGAAAAAAACTCAAGTGTCGGCAATTTTTCGTCCATTTTGAATCATCATGTTTCATATTTTTCTTTCGTTCGCACCTCTTTTCAAACTAAATCTGACTTTCACACCTCGGTAAGCGAAAACGTTTCTGCCACAGCGTCGGTAATCACGGCATATTTTCTCTTGGAAAAAGCACATCGTGGTAATCTTTGTGCTCGCTGTTGTAAATGTGAATGAGTCCTTCAGGTAACGCTCAGTGGGAGCACCAGCTCTTTTTGGAGTTGCTCACAGCGGTTGTTATTTTTCCTCCACTCTTCTCCGCCGAGTGCTCGGTTATGTAACGTCTCCGCGGGTCGGTCCTCCGGTTTCCTCCGGGACCGATCGGATCCAGGATGTTTCGCCGCTCGTCCTATTTTGGCTCGAGATGACTGTTGCTGGGAAAAAGGTGAAACGCTCGTTGGATCGGAGCAGCGGGGACGCTTCGTCCTGAAATAACTCGGGGTCAGCGTTTTGATCATTTCCCGCTTTTGTCCTGAGCGGAGCCGCCGTCCTCCCACACGGCCTGAACAATGCTGCGCGACCAGCTTCATCTGGAAATAAGAGCGAGACTTAAAAACGCTTTTCGTTTCCCCGAAGTAGAAAACGTTGAGCCGCTTGGCTGCGAGGGACCGACTGAGGCCAAAACATCTGCATGGAAAAAAATGTACTCAAGTGATGAAATAAGAAATAAAAAATAGTGTCAGAATCAATATGGATGAAATTTAAGAGTGTTTTTTATCAAATTAAAATCTTATGAATGAAGAAACTCCAAAGTATCTGAAGACCTTTTGTTGGCTGAGAGGGAAGAAACATCACAAATTGTAGTGGCATCATCTTTAAGAATACAAAACAGAACCTAGCTCGCGGCGCAGCGCTAATGAACCTCCGATAGATTCGTTATGAGACGTTCTGTTCAGTAGTTTCATGTACGGGTACATAAACAGCGCTGCAGCTGGAATATTCCACCCAACAAACGCTCACAAACTAAAAATGAGAAGATGGTTTTGTGTACTTCTGCTTTCAAGGAACAATTATTTCAAGAAATAACTGTGAATGTTGACAGTAAATACGACGACGTTATCAAAAATGTTGAGCTTTCGTTCAAGGACGGAAATCCTCAACGAACAAGATCACCCGTCTAAGTATCGCTGAAATCAAGATACTGAATCTCAACAGTTTACAACTGAATACGTGAAAGTTGAGTTAAATGATTGTCGACGGCAGGAGAAGTGACGAGAGGCCGAGATGTTGGTGTTGTATAACTGAAGGAGACTGAATGTTCCTCTGTAGTGAGAACAGAGTCTGTGGTTCCAGCTGACAACCATCACAGTCGGAGGCATTTTTACACAAGTGATCAGAAAGAACAAAAACAAATCTGCTTTCACTTCCTGAAAAGCAAAAATCAGGATGAAAGTCAAAGAAACTGCTTCACAAAGCAGGAGACGGAGGAGAGAAGACGTTTTTAACTTTTACTGACAGTTTGACTTCGACTGTGTTTCCATCTCGTGACAATAAAACTGGTAGAAATTGCAGGTAACAGATGTGGACGGAGTTAAACGGTTAATTATCTTACTGGATTCAAACTGCGAGAAAATGTTAAATAAACATAAAATGTGTTTTATAAAATATGGCAACTTTTGATTGTTTATCTTTTCTTTCTTTTCTTGAAAAAAAGGGGGAAAAAAAATTGATTTTCATAGCAACAAGTTTGATATATTAGGATGCAATTTTGTGGATCCTTCATGTGGGAGCAGATAGTTTCAGCCTATAAAATAAAGTCCTGGTAGTTTCTGTGCACTAAAACAAAAATTGTTTTATTTATTTTTATTTTAGATTATAATACCCAAAACAATTAGTTAGCCAATAAATAGAAACTTAATTTCCTTTTAACTATTTAGATTTACATTAAACAATTGATTGATCAAGAGAATAATCAACATATTTAACCCTAAAAATAATCTTAGAAGAGCCTGATCTGTCTTTCACAGATACATCCATCTCGAAGTATGTTTGCCGTAATTAAAACTTTTTGTTGTTGTTGTTGTTGTTGTTGTTGTTTTACACACACAGTTTCACTGAAGCTTTATTTTAAACGCAGGACTTCTGGTTTGTAATCGAGTATTTCGTCGAACTTCCTCCTCCGTCGACGAGAAAACCTCGGCGGCTGTCAGGATGTTTAATCGCGGCAGCAGAAAAGCGAATTCACGTCTTCTGGAAACCTGCGACGGTGATTCAAGGTTTCGGTGCCGCGGTGTGAATGTCAGCCAGCGAGGACTCATTTGTGCTCTTTACAGACTGAGATATAAAAAGACTTCCATGACCTTAAATAATCCTGGAAAATCTAAATGAAAGAGGTGGAAGCAGGTCTTCTCCGTGAGGCTGTAAACCTGTTGGATGGTTGTCTGGAAGCTTCAAGGACCGTTCTGATGTTTTTAAATCACGTATCTTCTAACTGGTTATAAACACTTTATGACCACTGGTACGTGAACATTTGTGATTTCACCGCGGACCTACAACTGAAGCAGAGAAACATCCGATTTTTGGTCAAATTCTTGTGGGGGAACAGAAAATCTGCAACAGTGTTCCTGAGCCTATGCAGTGATTTCCACCACAGAATCGGGGCTGTTTTTTTTTTGGTTTTTTTATGCGTCAAACTCTAAACGGTCAACAGAGACCCTTGAAACGCTTCAGAAAGTCTACGGCGACGAAGCGACGAGCCGGGCGAGGTGTTCTGAGTGACATTCACGTTTCAAGAGGGGGCGGAGCTTCACTGTCCAAGCGTGTGGAAGTCAGGTGATGATGTTGATTAAGAGACGACACTTGGAAATACTTCCTTGTGAAGGTTGTTGCTTCCTGCTGCTCCGCCGTTCAACAGCAACAGACTCTGAGCTTATCGATCCCACCTCGTACGTTACTGGCCTGAATATAATATAATATATAAAATATATATTGTGGTTTTATCGTAAAGACAGCAAAACTATTGCAAAAAAAGAGGCTCGAAACGACCACGAGATGCAACAGAACTACAAAGGAATCAAAACACGAACACAAACTGCGAAGACTCGAAACAAACAGAAGCAAAGAAAAAGAAACAAAGGTCACATTGCCGTGAAAATATATTTTCGAGCCAGTGAATTTTTAAGCAAGTTATGACTAATGCTAATAGAACAGCAAATACATAAATAAATACGACTTGTGATTTACAAAGTCTTTGTCTAAAATTTTTTGAGGAAAATCAAATTATTAAAAACTTTCTTAGCCTTTTTTTAAGGAACTGAATACATTTTTATGACCTTTTTGGACCTGCAGAGTGACTGGAAGTCCACGAGGTCAGCAGGAAGCAACCAATTAATAAACTTGAGGGAACGTTTTTTTCTATCGTCCTGCTTTTTTGTCACCAGGTATGATTTTACAGCCTCTATCATCCTATTTAAGGTTGAACTAACCGCTTTCAAACTGTCCCACAAAAAAGTTAAAAAAAAAGGGTAAGATAAACTCACCTATCGTCCGCAGTCCCATCAAACTTTTCCACTGGCCTTTACTGATTTCTACTGATCTCTTCTGGTCTGTCCCGACCTGGTTTTGGCTCTGCAGAGTACGACTGGCTTCCTGGTCCGGTACTGGCTTCGGCCTGGTTTTCTGGCTCTGGTTTCCTGGATCTGGTCCAGCCCCGAAGGTCTTGATTGTTTTTTCTTTGGGGAGATTGGCTGGACAGGTTTTGGAGATGTGGCGCGTTGTAAATCCTGCCGCAGTCGTATCAGACTCTCATAGTTTCCGAGGATGTTGTTGTTCCTCCGGCAGACTTAAAGAGTAAAGAGTGAAGTATTTTCTGGAGTATAACTGGAGTTAATGTGTAGTAATCCTGCAGGAGGAGTGAGAGGTCTCAGAGTTTCAGACTGTATTCTGGGAGCTGCCTTGCCCATCCTGTGGAAAGGGAGGAAAAAGGGGGGAGGAGGGGGAGGAAGAGCGAGAGGAAGATGGGGAGGAGGTAAAGGAGGATATGGAGGAAGGGGAGGAGGGGAAGAAGCAGAAAAAAAAACCCAGGTCAGGAGACGGTTAAATCCAAAGAGTGTTACACACATTTTGGTGGAGACCATTTTCCGGATGGGTCAGTTACACAACGTGAAGCCGTTAGCATGGCAACAAGAGCCGTAAAACCTGCTTTCTAAACTGCCACTCTGACGGCTGTATTATGTAAAGTTTTACATATCGATTTATTTCTATTCTGAGCTGAGTGCAAAAAAAAAAAAGAGTGAACTGACTGAAGGCCTCGCTGCAGCAGATGAGCATTTACCGTTAGCCTCAGCTAGCATTCACGGCTAAACCAGTCTGCAAACACACACACACACACACACACACACACACACACACACACACACACACACACACACACACACTCTCTCAGTAACTTAAACATAATGCCTGAACTGTGCGATCGGCTATAAGGGCTGCAACTAACAAGACATTTCGTTATTTTATGGATGAACTGAGTATTTGTTTTGTCAATGAAACTACGGGGAAAAAAAGCCTGATAGTCGTCAGCACCTTCCATTCAAAACTCAAAGACCAGAACAACATATACAACAAATAATAACAAAGAGACTCAAAACTACAAAAAAAAAAAAAAGATGCAAAATGACCTAAAAGAGACTCAAAAAACTCAAAATGACAAAACGATCCTCTTGAGTAACTTCCTGTTGCTCTGTGGTTTCAAAACCTTTCTGAAGACACTTGAGTCATAATGTTTTAAAATAAACCCAGAAACACTCCTTTTACAAAGAAAATAAAATGTCAGCATTTTTCTGCTGTCGTTGGTCAAAGTTTACCCAGTTTTTGCTATTTTTTATTTCATGTTAGTGCATCACATTTAACCATCCGACCACATGAGCATCCTCCGCATGTAAATTCTTCATCTGTAAAGAAATTAGTAACTAAAACTGTTCAATAGATGGTGTAAATGTACTTATTTACATTGATTATAATGTTACGTTAGTCTGTTCGTAACCAGCTGTTGTCCTCTGGTAGCCTCCTTAGCTTATGGTAGCATACTGGCAGGCATGCTAATTGCTAACAGCACGCTAGCCAGCTGGTCTGCGTGGGTCTGTCTGTAAACCAGGGTGTTTCCACGGCAACGCAAGGCAGCAGGATGACATGTTGGATACAAGAAAAAAAAAAATTTAGAACAAAGAAAATAAAAGGACCTGACATCAGATTAAAAGTACTTCCTGTGACTCACACTTCCTGTTTCCCATCTGGGTTGCCAAGGAAACGGATGTTTGGCAGGAAAAAGCTGAGAAGCTGCACGGCACTGATAACACACACACACAGACACGGGTTGGTACGTCTATCTTTGCTAGGACCCTCTCGAACCGCCCGGTGACGAAGTGAGGACCGGATAACGAGGTCCTCACAAGGTCTACAATTCCCACGAGTCCTTACAAAGGTAGCTAAACAAGAACACACACACACGCAGAGTTTGGATGCGTTTTCGACGCGGTTTGTCGTGTTAGCGCTCGTTCTTGTGTTGTATTGTGAATATTATGCGTCCCTGTAAAAGTGCAAGCCAGAACTGACCATATTTGGACGAGCTGGGGAGGAGTCTGAAGACAATATGGCCACGCCCACCTATACCAGAAACCTGACTGCAAATCACAGCATGTGTTTAAGGCCTAATACATTATATATATTTCGAACACCATTAGCATACTTCTACGAACAAAACGCCTCCGAGGTTTTTAATTTATTTTGGGAAAAGGAAAGTGATTATTTATCGGTGAATTTGAGATCGATCGTCAGCCTGAAATAACCGGACTCACAGCCCGAAGCAGACTTCACATGTTGGCTGTGAAAACACCCTCGAAATTATTTTTTTTTAAATTGTGGCTTTTTACTGTAATTTGATGGTAATTTCCTGTCGAGAGCTTTTTGACTACATTTGCATTCATTAAGGTGACGGAGCCGTTTTCAGGTTTGGATTTAAACCTGCGGTCAAATTGTCAGAGATGCATTTCATTGTCAAGGTGTGAACAGGATGTGTGTGTGTGTGTGTGTGTGTGTGTGTGTGTGTGTGTGTGTGTGTGTCCTAGCTCCACTGGCCATTACCATGGTAACCAATGGCAGGAGCTGATAATGCACACTGTATTCTCTCCCTCTGTCACACACTTTATCTTGTAAACTTTCGCACATCACTGGGAAAACCTGCAGAAACCTGCAGAGAGCCTCTGCTCTGTTTCCCTCGAACGGGTTTACAAAACCCCGACGTCCACTTCTGAACGACGGCGAGCGCCCAAACGCGTCGGTTTCAAAATCTCATTTTCAGGTTTTACACCACCGACGTACGTGTGATCGTCCCAGATTCATGCGACAGGCCTGAACACGCAGCCGTGGAGAACGATATTCATCCACGAGAGGAACAGATGGTCCGAACGCCACCAGAGTCCAGAGCACTGAACCAAATGTAAAAATGCAACGTGCTTTTTTCTTTCTTTCTTTTCTTTTTTTTAAACCTCCAATTTACACACCGGCTGCCCGTTGGACGAACTCAGCCTTTATATAGCATTAAATATTAGCGGACTAATTGTAACTTTTCGGGAGTTTGAGCCAACTCGGCTTTTTGGGAAAAGCTCCACAACCCACTTCCCGGTTGAGACCGTATCATATACAGGCAAACATGGTCGCCCCCGGAAAATCTGCTCTATTTCTGCCTGTCAGAGTACAAAAAAACAAACTCGTCATCGCATATATGAACCAACAGGAGGTCAATAATATCTGCACACAACATTTCTACACGTAACTGAAGGTTTTAAACATTTATTACAGCGAGCAAGCTACGCAACAAAACCGCCACCATGTCAGGTGACTTTCTCAATGGGATTTCGCCAGTTCAAACACAAGTTCCAACATAAAGGTCGGAACTTTGTCACTTTTCCCAACTGCTCATGAATGCACCACGTGACACTCGTCCTGTCTGGAAGGTTTCCCGGAGATCCCATTAACCTACGAAGTCCTCATCGCTCAAGACGTGTAGAAAACATGAAATATGGTAAAACGTATAGACTGAGATCATCTGTGTTTGGATTGTCCACTAACGGAGGCGATCCATAAGTTCAGAGTGTTCCTGAACGCAGCACGGGGATGCACACGCAGCAGCAGGAAGCAACAACCTTTACGAGGAAGTACTCGTGTCCAGTGTCGTCTCTTGATCGACATCAGCACCTGAGTTCCACACGTTAACGTGACCGCTGGTACGTGAAGTGTTTCTGAGCCCATGCAGTGATTTCCACCACAGAATCACGGTTGTTTTTAAAGCAGTGGGACCTGAGGGTCCAGAGAAACATCAGATTTTGGGTTTAAACTCTGTCAATGTTCAACAGAGACCCTTGAAATGTTCAGAAAGTCTACGGCGATGAAGCGACGTGTTCTGAGTGACGTTCACGTTTCAAGAGGGGGCGGAGCTTCACCGTCCGAGACCGAAGAAGACACCAGGTCAGGTCAGGAGACACCAGGTGGGTTTTTTCTTTGACGTCGGCGGTGGTTGTGTAACCGTGAATTCGTCCCCCAGAGTCAGACTGTCAGACTGATTTTGAAATGACTCACCTCTTGTTGTCTGTCTTTGTTTCACTTCCTGTCCTTTCTATGATCGTTGCCCCAACCCCCTGATTACTTTCATCTGTCCCTCGTTGTCCTTCGCTCCCTGCTGTATTTTAGTCTGTGTGCTCTTCTTCTTCCCTGTTTTTGTCAGTTGGTTACAGTTTGCTGTCCGTCGCAGCGTCTTTTGAAACCCAAAAATCACTGCATGGGCTCAGGAACACAGGATTTCCTGCTCAGCAAAAATCGGATGTTTCTCTGCTCCAGTTTCAGGTCCACAGTTGAAATCACAAATGTTCACGTATCAGTGGTCACGTTAACGTGTGTGTTTTGACCTCGTACATAGTGAACGAATGGCCAATCAGAATAGACGTTGTTAATTATATAGCGGACGATCACAACATGGCTTTTTAGACTCAAAAATTGACAGTTGACATTAAGTTAAAATGGTCGCAGCAGGTCTCCATGTTACAAAGAACTGCATTAAAACACACAAACACACTCTTCGGCCTCCTTGTTGTCACTAAACACAGCTGTTTAACCTCTGGCCACCAACAGCTGGCGTAATGCCGCCCCACTCGCTGGGCTTATCACGTTACCATGACAACCACATGATGTTCAAGAGTGTCAGTGCTGCAGAAGAAGGATATCCAAGAAAATTCCACTTCCTGTTCCTGCTAAAGTGTTTGATTTATTTTTTTTCTTTTTTTCTTTTTGGCAGATCAATCTTTAGATAGTCGGTCTGAGACTACGGCCTACACACTGCTGCGCTTACATAACACACACACACAAACACACACACACAAACACACACACACACACACGCACACACACACACACACACACACACACACACAGGTCGGTGAAGGGATGCTGGAGGAAACAGAAACAGGAAATAAAACGAGAGCGAAGGAGAGAAAGTGAAGGATGAAAGGAGGTTTGTGGAGGAGATACCGAAAGGATTAAATCAGAGATGAATGGAGGAGGAAGAAAAGAAGAAGAGGAGGAGGAGGAGGGGGAGATTAAGGGAAGAGGGGTCAAGGAAATGAGGCGAGAAGAGAAAGGAAAGGAACAGAGGAGGTAAAGGAGGGAAGAAATGAATGGAAAGAGATCAGAGGAGAAGATGAGAGGAAATGAAAAGGGGGTTTTCTCATCTCCTAGGAAGGAAAGGAGGAAAGGAAACAGGCTGAGGAGACAGGTTAGGATGGAAAGGAAAGGAAACAAGGTGGAGAGGAGACAAGAAGAGGGGGAAAGGAAAGGAAAGGAAAGGAAAGGAAAGGAAAGGAAAGGAAAGGAGGAGACGAGTGCATGACAGGAAAGGAAGCAAATGAGGACAGAAGGGAGGCAGTGAGGAGACGAGGAGACAGAAAGGAACCGGAGGATGACAGCAGGTAAAAAAAGGTAAAAGTGTGAAGAGATTATGGTCACGACTTATAAAGTTGCAGAGCAGCAGCAAGTGACGGACACACACACACACACACACACACACACACACACACACACACACACAAACATATCACACACACACACACACGCAAACATATCACACACACACACATGCGAGAGCTGCAGAGACTCACCCAGAAGATCAGCGACTCGTTCTCCATGATGATGAACTGAAAATAAAAAGAGAGGACTGATGATGGAGAGAGGAGCAGGAGAGGAAGAGGAGGAGGAGGAAGAGGAAGAGGAGGAGGAGGAGGAGGAGGAGAGGAGAGGAAGAGATGATGGAGGATGGGGGAAAAAGAAGAAGAAGAAAAAGAAGAAGAGGAAGAGGAGGAGGAGGAGTATCTGGAGATGGAAAGAGAGAGAGAGAGAGAGAGAGAGAGAGAGATGGAGAGAGAGAGAGATGGAGGGGGGAGGGGAGGGAGGGAGGGAGGATGAGTGGAAGGCTGGTCGGTTCAGCCCACACACTGCTAGCATGACACACACTCGCTTGTACGCCAGTGTGTGTGTGTGTGTGTGTGTGTGTGTGTGTGTGTGTGTGTGTGTGTGTGTGCACGTTGTCTCCCACTCCAATGCGTGGGTTAGAAAACACACCTCTCTCTCTCTCTCTCTCTCGGCAGCGAGGACAGAGAGAGAGAGAGAGAGAGATGGGGTAAGCAGCGTGGGTGTGGAGGAGTGGCCCCGTCGCCATGGCAACGATGCAATCGCCAAAAAAAAAAAAAAAAAAAAAAAAAGAAGGGGGTGGGGGGCTTCAGGATTCATCATCATCATCATGAACGACAGACTCATCAGAAACAGAATTATGTTCATTTATTTATCTTTTTTATTTTAGATTTAACGATCCGACCAATCAGAGCGCACGAGGCCGCGGTCACGTGACTCTCCCATGTGAAGCTTTTCACCCGTCACTCAGCTGGAAGACGTCGTCGTCGCCTTGTTGTACGAACGATCCGTTTAACGTCACCGGACGGCAGCCGGAGACACCGAGGACGGACGTCCTCATGTCAGAAGACATAGCGATAAGTTCCCTCCTGCAGCTTCAGGTCCGATCTCACAAACCTCCGTTTACAGCTTCATAACCGTCCATACATCCACGTTCTGCTGTTTTTATGAGACCTCAGTCTACTCCGGAGGTTCCCGACCAGTAGCCCTTAAAAAATGTCCCAAGCTCACCTCAACCGGCCCCTTAAGTGTCTTCAGCTGCAATACCAGCGAGTGCCACTAGAGGTCGGCTCCAAAAAGCCTCCGGCTCCATAGACTCCCATTCAACTTCTCTCATCAAATCCAAAGTGAATAAAATGTGTCCATCAGTTATCTCGGTGTTGTTAGCTAAAGTCACTCCTTCTTATTAGTTTTCTGGAGGTCCATCTGAAAATAATCCCTCATTCATTAGAAAAGAAGATTCAAGAAGACCTGGTTTTGGGGGCGTGTCTGTTTGATTGACAGGCCTGTGGTGCAGTCAGGTTACAGCTATCGGTGGGCGGGACGTAGTATCGTCAGGTTTCCGATCAGATCGGTCAGATCCACCGCTGGCTCCTCCCCCAGCTCGTCCAAATATGGTCACTTCCTGCTCCAAACCGCTCCGAACTGGCAAAGATGGTGACGGACAGAATCTGAACTGGAGGCTTCATAACGTTCACAAACCAACGTCATTTTTTGGGGGTTATTTTTAACGATGAATCTACTCACGAGATTCTGTAACAGACACATCGTCCTCTTTTGTCTTTGGATATACGATGTATAGGTTTGTAGATCCGCCGACTGAAAGCAGCTCCTGAATGAACAACCGTGAGAACAGATGGAGCTTCAGTGTTCTTACATATGTTGGCGGAGAGAGCCAAGAACGCTCCGCAGCTTGTCGGGTTCAGACCGGAACATATTTTACAGTCGCGATTACAGTAAGAAAAATTCCTATTGTGACTTCCCCAGAAACATAACCGTGATGTCATCAGGAAGGAGGAGCCAAGGAGACGATTTCTGGCAGACAAAAATTGCAAATAAACAGCATCTGAAGCAGAGTGTTTGCCTCAGTATGAAGTGACTTTAAATATTTCTTGTTTGAAAGCAACAGACACAAAACTACCAAAATAAGACAAGATGACTCCTGGAGCTAATGCAGAATTACCTGAAAGTCCAATGAGGGCCACTAGAGGAGCTGGCTCACAAAAAAACCTCTTGAAATATTCAGAAAAAGCTGCTTCCCTGCTGAATAAATAAAAAAATAACCTGAAGCTGATCTGTATCTTTTAATCTAACAAAAATCAGGCTGAAACACTGACTGTCCAGTTACCATGGCAACCACCTGTCAACAGGTTCTCTGAAAAACCTGTTGACTGAAGTGTGTTCAGGTGTCGCAGCTCTGCAGCCTCGTGAAGTGATTCCAGAATTTAACCCCTGAACGCCTCAAAACTTCTCATGTGAACATTAACAGAAACAAAGATGCTTTAAAATTCAAAACACACATAATAATCCAAAACACATTATTTAATTGAACAGGAAATCTACGACGTCACACAAACCACGACAGACTGTTTACGATGTTGCAACAGCGAGTTTAAATATTTAGAAAAAACAGCGTCAAGAAAAATGTATCAAAAAACACGTTTAGTTCAAAGACCTGAAGGAAATATTTCATAGAAACCAACTAATACAACAGATTCTATCACAATCAGAGAGGATTACAATGGAACTACAAAAGTATTCTGATTACTGTAATCTGATTAGTGTACCTACAACTATTCTGATTACAATGGAATTACAAAAGTATTCTGATTACTGTAATCTGATTACAGTGTACCTACAACTATTCTGATTACAATGGAACTACAAAAGTATCCTGATTACTGTAATCTGATTACAGTGTACCTACAACTATTCTGATTACAATGTAACTACAAAAGTATTCTGATTACTGTAATCAGATTACAATGTAACTACAACTATTCCAATTACTGTAATCTGATTACAAAGTAACTCCAACAATATACTACCAACTATATTGCTGGATAATTATATCAGTTTGTGTTCAAATTACTTTATGAACCATCCTAAACACTGATGAATGTATTCTGATTACTCCGTCCTCTTAGCTCCGCCTCCAGGGGGTGCGTTTGTTTTATGTCTCCTTTTGTCCCTTCAGTATCAGGTCCATGTAAGCCCCGGTCACCAGACTCTTCTTGGAAACGCCCAGTTGCTCCATCAGACTTTCAGCCACCTTAAAAACAAGACACAAAAAAAACAAAAACATTTCCATGTAATTGAAACACGTGCAGGTAAATAGATTTTGATTCCGTACATGACGGATATTTACAGATATGATGTTCTTCAGTTTAAACCTACCTGCTGTCCCTCCTCCAGCGTCTGCTCCGGTCTCATCACCACCTGAACAAACACAAAAACACTTCACTCAGTTTGCTTTTTCCTCCTCTGAGCTCTGGATGCTTTTTGTTTTTTACACCCGTGATCCTGCGCACCTGTTTTGTCTCGACGTCGAGCTCAACGAGCTTCACCCCAAACTTCCCTCACAGCTTCAGAGAAGGAATTAGAAAACACGCCGGGACGAGTACGATAAAATGTGTGGGGGCGGAGTCACGGACGAGCGTCACTAAAACACGACGCGCCGAGAAATGAGGAAAATAAATTTCAATTAAATCCGGCGTCCTGAAAGTCGTCCTCGAACGCCGCCTGCTGCAGACGACCATGAAACGTGACTGAAAGCTCCGGAACAGCCGGTAAATTCACCTTCGATGAGATCTGATCAAGAAAACAAACCATTTGCAGAATTCTGAGATTTAATCTCATTTTCACTGTTTGGGCCTGAAGCTGATGTTCATTTTAATCATTGATGAATCTGCTAATTATTTATATTATTAGTTATCATTAAGAATTTAGTCAATGCAGCATTGAAAACAACCATCACAGCATCCTGGAGTCCAACAACTCCAAAATATTCAACCCAAAGCAACAAATTCTCACTTTAGACATCAACATTGTTCGTGTATAAAACGTGTTTCATGTTTGACTTTGTAAAACTGAACCGTTTCCGTCTCTTGATGACCGTTTTTTGGCGTCTCCATGGTCACGTTTTCCCCCCGCTGCTTAACATATTTTTCTATTTGCAAGATTTTTGTGCGTTTTCTTACAGCGTGCAAAAAGAAGAAATTTTAAGATAAACACAGATTTACAATCCGATTCAACCACAAGTTAAAATTAACAAACTGTTCGGACTTGTTTCAGTTTGTGTGTGTGTGTGTGTGTGTTGACCTCCAGCTCCATGTAGTGTCCCAGTCCCTCCACTTTGTCCAGGTGAACTCTGGTCTGACCAATCAGGAACAGCAGTCGCTCCTTCCTCACCTCCCCTTTCACCCCGAGGGCGTCCGACAGCACAGTCTGCACACAATGACATCATCAACATCATCATCAATACTAATATTATTATTATGCTGGAGGACGGCGTCTCACCTGGAGGCTCTGCGGGTCGCTGGTCGGACTGATGGAGTAACGGGACAGTTTGGGTCCATCAGTGTCCGGACGCTCGTAGAAGATCAGCTGACCAGACCCGTTCTAACAAACAAACAAACAAACAACCTCAGTTCATGATGTGGTGTTCTTGGATCTGTTTTATCCTCCATCCAGAAGCAGCTCTTCATCAACCTGCTGAATGTTTTTTTATTCTGAGCAGTGAGTCAGTGAGTGTTGTTCTCCCGGCGGCCACCAGGTGGAGCCCTCTGTCCGTCTCTGTTTGAGTCGACACCGACTCCTTCATCACCACCAGGGGGCGCCTGATCGTCCTGAATTCATCCTGCAGCAGGACCTTAATCCGGACATCACAAAGAACCAACAAGGAGTTCTACAGAAGGTCAGAACCTCCGAACCTCAGAGTCCTGATCTAAACATCACGGAGTCCGACTGGATCACATGAAGAGACAGAAAAAATAAATCCACACAACAAAAACTCCATGATGCTGCAAAACCAGCTCAAAACCAGTCAGGAACCGAGTCCAAAACAAAGACCGAAAAACAGCTCAACAGCAGCTCAAAATAAACTCCGTCATTGGTCGAAAACCACTTAGAAATCAAATTTCAACAAAATCTAAAAACCCAGTATGGAATAATTGTGAAACCATTTAGAAACCAAACAAAAAACAAAGTCCAGAGGTGCCCAAACCAGCCCAGCAGAAGAACGGTGTCAAGGTGTCCGGGATGCTGCTGTCAGAGAGAACCATCGCTGTTTTAAAGACTAAATGTTCTCACACTAAAACACATGATTCAGTTTTAATCTTTTCATGTCAGTATTTTTTAATTAAAACGTGTGTTCGTACCATGAAGTCTCGCAGCTTCAGGCGTCCTTGGCTGCAGCAGAAGAAGGTGTCGTGCTGCCTGATGATCGTGCCCTCTGATTGGCTGAGGGCGGCGGCCTTCTGGGCGAACAGCGCCCGGTTGCTCACCTTGGCTTTGATTTCCACGTTGGACGGCATTTCTCTACTGAGCACGTGCAGAACAGAGAACGCAAAAAGGCAGTAATTAAAAAAAGAAAAAGGATCTGCTGCAATAATCGATCACTTTTATTAATCAATAAATCATTTTAAATCAAAAATATTTTGACTCCAGCTTCACAAAATGGAATATTTTCTGTTTTGTTTTTATCACATTGAACCTGCAGACATCAGATGAGGTTTTTATTTTTCAGCATTTTCTGATATTTAATTGACAAAGAGAGACAATAACTGGTAGAATAATAAATATAATCTTGAGCTGATGATAATTAATGTGACAGCAGACTGAGGTCGGTTTACGTCTAAATTCAGCTCATTTATCATTAAAAGCTCAACTTTTATTCCAGAATAAAACGTGTACAAGTTTACAAAACACTATGAAAAAGATTCTTAAAAAAATAAATACACTTTACGTGTGTCACATAATGCTCTTAAACACGTTAAAAGTCTCTGAATCCCGATAAAACCGGAAACAGCTGCAGCGCCACATCCACCGAGACGTTTGGAGCGGAGCGCGAACATCCGGGTCACCGAGCTAAACGTTCATTTCTCTGAGTAAATTAAACCGTTGATGTTTGAAATACCAGCAAGACCATTAAAAATACACGCATCATGGCTATGAAGGTAAATCCTGAACCCTCAAAGAGTCCCCCGACTATCCGGTTCAAAACACATTCCGTACATTTCATACTAAAACCTATTTTTAACTAATCTCCCAAACTAGGCCACTTTCCGAATGTAACAAAGATGGCGGCGCGTCAGCTGCCCGGAGACGTCGCAGAGTCGCAACGTGGATTAAAAATCTGTTATATCATTCAATATACTGAATATTTGTCACCCTGGTTGTTAGAAAAGTGTTTGGTCATTAAGGAAATGTCTTCATAATAATTGTAACTGCTTTTAAGAGGCTGGCCGGGGCTTTACAAACATCACCGGTTCATTTATTTTATAATAAATCAATGGTTAGCTCCGAGACCGATGGCAGCACAGAGGACAAACTGCAGCTGCTAACCGGATATGAAACCGTGCAGACGGCCTGCGGGATGAACAACCGGCGACACGCGCGAAAAAAACCGAGCTGTGTCTCACCTGGTGCTTCTGCTGCCTTTAGTCTGACTGCTGGAGCTCGAGTTTACCCGCGAAACCGTCCGTCCGGGGCGGAGCAGCGACAGCGGCCTGAGGGCAGCCGGAAACATCCGAAGGGAGCCGAGACAAGGTGTCGACCTGACCTCACAGCAGCGCCGAGTGACCGAAGAGCAGCCGGAAACACCCGAAGGGAGCCGAGACAAGGTGTCGACCTGACCTCACAGCAGCGCCGAGTGACCGAAGAGAGCCGGAAACACCCGAAGGGAGCCGAGACAAAGAAGTCCAAACTGACGTCAGAGCAGCGTCAAGGAACGGGAGGTCGTAGACGATTAACGATGTATCACTCTGTGCCACTTTCTGACACAGTTTGCGAAACACAGAGTGACAAGAAGTAAAGACGTCTCACTCCGCCTCATTTCCGCTGTACAAAACAAAACAACAACAAAAAAACCACCTTTTCCACCTAAAATGTTCTTAGTTTTTACTGGTTTGCTTCAAGCTGCAGTTCCTTTAATGACCACTAGATGGTGGTAAACCAAACTTTCACTGAATTGAAATGAATGGAAAAACCTTTAGCTTTCTCTTTAGGTTAGGTTAGGTTAGGTTAGGTTAGGTTAGGTTAGGTTAGGTAGTTACTTTATTAATCCCCGAGGGGAAATTGTTTTCGCTACAGCAGCATACAGAAGCAATAAGATAATAATAGAATAATAGAACTTTAGAACTACAGTCTTTGTTTTTGTTCTTTTTGGTTTTTTTAATTCCCATATTGCTGTATTTTGTAAATTACAAATAAAGCGATTATAACCTCTTTCTGATTGGTTAAGTCCACCTGCTGCTTTGACATCACATTGTCGCAGACAGTGTTTCTGTTTATATACGTTTACCTCTTCTTCCATGTATGCCAACACACATAGCTGAAACATGACTACATTTAGCCCACCGGCCCATCGATATAACTCTGACCTGTGTGTGTGTGTGTGTGTGTGTGTGTGTGTGTGTGTGTGTGTGTGTGTGTGTGTGTGTGTGTGTGTGTGTGTGTGTGTGCTGCCTGGCATTACTGGGCAACTGGATAGCATCATGTTGGAGTGAAACACGGAGAGAGAGAGTGTGTGTATCAGAGAGAGAGAGAGAGAGAGTGTGTGTGGGTTGTTTGGCATTTGGAAAAAACAAATCAGGAAAAGAAGAAGCCTGATGAAAAGCGCCGCCGAGGAAAACACAAAGACGTTTTTCTGTGAGTAAAACATGCCTCAAAAAATAACAAACAATGCTCTTTTATAAATCCTAAAGTTACAGCAGTATTTGTATTATTTAAGCAGAAAATCAGTGAGAGGAAGTGCTGTCGGTTTGTGTCTCTCAGGTCGGACGGTCTGAGCATGACTGTCACTTATTCCAGTAAAGTCGCCAACGCCACCTTCCTCAGCTTCCACCGGCTGCTGCTGCGCTGGCGGGGGAGCATCTACAAGCTGCTGTACCGCGAGTTCATCCTGTTCGCGCTGCTCTACACCGTCCTCAGCGTCGTGTACAGGTCTCTCAGTTATGCAAAATGTTCCCTTTTAAAAAAAAAAAGTGAAAATATTCCTTATTGGCCAAACTGACTCAACGTATACTTACGGATCTTTACTGTCTTAATATTGTAAAAAAAACTTCCCCCAAGAAGTTAAGAGCCAAATTATCTTGGATTGCCCCCCCCCCCCCACCCCCCGGTGGCTGGTTAAAGTATAGCTCATAAGCCCCGCCTCCTCCATTGTTAGCCGGTGGTACATAAACAAAACTAATGAGCACGATCAGTCAATGGAGGAAAAAATTCATATCTAACTTTTTTTCTTTATCGAGAAAATTTAAAGTACGACTTTTTTTAATTGTTGGATTACCGTCACGTTTGAGCTGCAACCACAAAGTTTAACTCGAGTCAAACAGGCAACAAAGAAAGTTTGTGGAAAAAATTCAGACTTTTCCCATTTACTTTAATGCAATTTTTTTCTCGGAGCAGCATCTAGTGGCCATCCGTGGAACTGCAGCTAAATAAATAAATAAATAAATAAAAGTCCCCCAAAAAAGGACGAATTTTGCCGATGTTTGCCAGATGTTGGTTGCGATGACGTGTCCTCCATCTTCTCCAGGCACGTCCTCGCTGACTACCAAAAGAGACTGTTTGAGAAACTTTCCATGTACTGTGACAAATATGCAGAGCAGATCCCCGTCACCTTCGTTTTGGGTGAGTTTACGCACGAAGTCGTAATACTTTTCAGTAGAGCTTTATGAGCTTTATTGCAGAAAAATCACGCCAACAAAAAAAAACAGGTCTTGTTGAATCTTCTTTTCTAATGAATGAGGGATTATTTTCAGATGGACCTCCAGAAAACTAATAAGAAGGAGTGACTTTAGCTAACAACACCGAGATAACTGATGGACACATTTTATTCACTTTGGATTTGATGAGAGAAGTTGAATGGGAGTCTATGGAGCCGGAGGCTTTTTGGAGCCGACCTCTAGTGGCACTCGCTGGTATTGCAGCTTCATTTTTCATACCCGGAAGCTAAGAACACTTTTACATACAGTCTATAAATCTTGCTATATTTTCAACAGCGGCCTAAAAAAATTCAAGGGACTCGCCTTCCTGTACGTGTTTTATTGTTTAATTTACATAAGAGATAAGATAATTTAAAAAAAATTTAGATCCCAAAGATTCAACGGAAACATTATCCATCTCATTATAAGTCTGATTATCTTCACAGATTTCATTCCTAATGGTTTACAGATTCACGGCTCACGTGTTATTATTAATAACCACAGGTGGAGCCCGGCTAATTAGTCCACTGAGAATTGGGCTTAACACTCAACAACACAGGAAAAAATATATAGCTGAAACTGTGCTTCCTGTTAGCACAACACATGGATGGACCGCCAGACGGACGGACCGACGGGGGAGTTCGGTTGCCTCATTTGGAGGCTGCTAATGGACACAGATCATTAATGAGGACAGAAAGCTAAAAGCCGGTTGAGTGTTTGTGGCGCTGGTCTCCAACCTCCGATTCACACTATCTGAATGTTCCCCCCGAGCATCTGTGTTAATGTCAACCTGTAAACAACCTCACGTTACTTTAATCCAAGTTTCCGGAAAATAAAAAGACAAAAATAGTGTCAGTAACCAAAACCGACACTTTTATATGTTTTATTTACCCCAAAATAACCTAAAATCGTCATTCTGTCTGTGATTTATAGGTTTTTATGTGACTCTGGTGGTAAATCGATGGTGGAATCAGTTCCTGAACCTGCCCTGGCCCGACCGACTCATGTTCCACATCTCCAGGTACGTTAATGCTGTCTACACCGCCCTCTACAGGCAGAGACAGGAACTACAGGAACACTGTCCTCTACAGGCAGAGACAGGAACTACAGGAACACTGTCCTCTACAGGCAGAGACAGGAACTACAGGAACACTGCCCTCTACAGGCAGAGACAGGAACTACAGGAACACTGTCCTCTACAGGCAGAGACAGGAACTACAGGAACACTGTCCTCTACAGGCAGAGACAGGAACTACAGGAACACTGCCCTCTACAGGCAGAGACAGGAACTACATGTTATTTGTTGTTTACGCCTCTGTATTTCTGTCTTCTCTGCTGCCTCCAGCTGTGTTCAGGGTAAAGATGAATACGGTCGCCTGCTGCGCCGGACGTTGGTTCGCTACATCAACCTGACGTCGCTCCTCATCTTCCGCTCCGTCAGCACCGCCGTCTGCAAGCGGTTTCCGACCGTGGACCACGTGGTCGAAGCAGGTTAGAAACACTTTATGGGAACTGAAATGGTTTGAAGCCAGACAGAGTTCAGCTGCTCCCTCGGTCTGTCTCTTCCTTCCTGTAACGGACCCCAGGGATTGGCTCATTATCGGCCAATTAGAACCGGTCTGTGAGCTGCAGCAGCAGACTTACGTGATATTTTGCTGTTGATGATTTCTGATATTTTAGTGACCTATTTTGAGCTTCACAGACAGATTCAAGTCACATTTTCACCTGAATGTCAACGTCAAATAAATCTATTATTATTATTTACAAGCAGCAGGCAGGCATCTAATGAAGGGTTTAAATTACACTTTAATGTCACTGACAGATGTTGTCACATTTTTTTTTATTCACATATTTCATACATGTTATGAGATTAATTTTTTTACTTGCATTTTATCTAATTTATTTTTAAAAATGTCAAAGTTAAAGAGCATTAAATTAATAAACACTCGTACTTGCTTCCCAGCTGCAACACGTTGTTTTAATACTTCTGTTAAAAGTGTCATCTACGATGTCTCAAATGAATCTCGGCAGGTTTCATGACCCCCGAGGAGAGGAAGGTGTTCGAGAACATCCGGTCTCCTCACCTGAAGTACTGGATCCCCGTCGTCTGGTTCTCCAACCTGGCGTCCAAAGCTCGACAGGAAGGACGAATCAAGGACAGCATCGACCTGCAGAATATTCTCAACGTGACGCTAAACTTTAATTCTTTGTCGGGAGCATGAAATTTATTTAGTTAGAGGACGGGGTGTGTGTGTGTGTGTGTGGGGGGGGGGGGGGGGGGGGACATATTTATTGCAACTTTTACTGAAGCTCTTAATGCTTGTTTTGCACCACTGCCATTAGTCTACAAATGTATTCTGTCGGAGAGAACGAGGCTCTGAAACACTCAGAGAAAAAAACGTCATCCTTCAAAGCCAATTTAGAGCCTAAACCCTGTGACCACAGAAATCAGACGTTTAGGGAATGCAACGCCCAGTTTTCTGCCAGCAGGATGGACGAGACTCTTTCACCAAATCAGCGTGTTGAGTTACAGAAATGAAGAGTGAGTAGGTTGTAAATAAACTTTAAAAAGCCTGTGTTGTTCCTTTTGTTTTCAGGAGATGAACGTGTTCAGGACGTGGTGCGCGACTCTGTTCGGCTACGACTGGGTCGGCATCCCGCTGGTTTACACGCAGGTCGGCTTCTGTCCTCCCACGGGTGTACAAACACATAATGTCATTATGGATCATTACTGTAACTGAATCAGACCTCTGAGTTCCACAAAGTCTCCGTCTGTCTGTTTTCAGGTCGTCACTCTCGCCGTCTACACCTTCTTCTTCGCTTGTCTGATTGGCCGTCAGTTTCTGGACCCGGCCCAGTGCTACCCGGGTCACGACCTCGACCTCTACGTCCCCGTCTTCACCCTGCTGCAGTTCTTCTTCTACTCCGGCTGGCTCAAGGTCGGATTAACCTGTCGTTAACCTCTCGTTAACCCTCTTCCTGCGGCGCCCCCTGGTGGTCTACAGTCTGTTTACGTGAAACAAAGTTGAAATTGAAAGGAGCAAAGAAGACGCCAGGTTGTTGTGGATGTTTTGTAGGGAGGAGGTCGGGGTGGATGGATGAGTCGACAATACGTTAAACTTTAGAATATATTAAATGTTGATTTGGACCTACAGGATTTATGACTTGAATATTGCCAGAGTTATTAGCGATATTTTATTTTTTAGCCCTTTAACTGTGAATCATGTTGATTATATAGGCTACTGATAATATAATGTTTCCCTACTGACTGAAAGAGTAAGTAACTGTGTGCTCGACTGTTTTTCAAACTCTTGCCCTCATCCTGTTCTATTAATAACTCCCCTTACAAAGTTATTATTAACTTACTGAGTGGAAAGGAGACAGAAATACAGGAAGAGGGTCAGAAGTGCGACTCAAACTCCGTCCACTGTGTGGCGCTAAACAAAACTGAACAAGGTTCATACTCTCGGGAATATCAGACATATTCATACTTTGATTTTGCAAAATTTCTTAAAAGGGTGTTTTAACATATCTGAACTTTTGCTGAACAGCAGCGGCCTCTGTGGCCACAAGTGGTAATTACAGGTCCTCTATATTATCAACAAAGGGATATATCACCAATTCTCACTGATGTTTGGCAGTAATGTGTTAATCGTTTTTGTAAGAAGATATCGTACAAACGTCTCCCTCTTGTGGTACTTTCTGAAAGCTCACGAGTTGCCATGTGTTTGAAGTATTTCATAGGTTTTGGTCATAGGCGTCTCGAAATGGCTCACTAGCGCCCCCTAACGTGGGATCTCAAGACTGCTTTCACTTATATTAACAAAATTTGGTGGACATGTTCATCACTCCTGGATATATATATATTAAAAAAAAAATCTTGTTTATCAATACATTTTGCATTAAATGTCGACGTTCCCCAGGTGGCCGAGCAGCTGATCAACCCGTTCGGCGAAGACGACGACGACTTCGAGGCCAACTGGATCATCGACAGAAATCTTCAGGTCAGCAGCCGAAGATTCTTCAAAACTGATATTTTTCAGGTTATTTCCAAAAGTACAGATGATAAATAAATAAATAAATAGTGGGATAACGGGACGTTTAAATGGTTCTTATGAGTACAAAAAAACTACAGATGGGAAATTTATAGATATTATTGTCAGTATTGTGTTATGAGATTATTGCTGCTGTTCCGTTATTTGCGTTGACACGGCAACAGTCAGCTGTTCGAGGTGTTCCTGCAGGTGTCTCTGCTGGCGGTGGACGAGATGCACATGAACCTGCCTCAGATGACCAAAGACATCTACTGGAACGACTGCGAGGCGCGACCGCCGTACACGCTGGCGGCCGCCGACTACTGCATCCCGTCGTTCCTCGGCTCCACCACCGACATGGGGTCAACACACGCATACTTACCAGAGATTTACAGATGTGTGCATTTTATACACAGGAAGTTTTATTAGTTGAACCTCATTGTTTTTGTCATTGTATTCGGGGAGCAAATGTGAATTTCTAACTTTTGTTTTATTTCTAAACTTAAAAGACAAAACCGTTCGAGTTGCTAAAGAAACCTTAACAGGGTTTCCAGACTATAATCAGGTTGTGAGCGAGTTTCATCAGAAGAATGACAAAACTCTTTTGTTCAACTTCTCTTCCAGACTCTCCGAAATCCTTCAGTTCGATGAGGATGAAATCACCGACATTCATCTGCGGCAGCACGAGTCCGTTTTGACTCGACGCCAAGAATCCGTAAATCAATGAAGACATTTTAATAACCTGTGATTGTTTTCCTGCTCAGTAATACAAATACTAATAGATATCAGTGAAATATAATACAAACTTTAATTAAACCATAAACTGGGGAAGACATAATTACTCATTGATGTGAATCGTGCCACCTGGTGGCTGACAGTTAAGCACATTTTGGCTTATAATTACTGAGTCCTCAGAGCTTCTTTATGCCCGGAAATCATTTTGCATATTTTCTTTGCAACAGTTTGTAATTTGAAATTTCACAACTTTTATTTATTCTTTAACAAATTTAGCACATAAAAAATAAACTCTTTTAATCGTCTAAATTCTTAAAAGAGAAATCTTCATTCCTTAATCAATTGTCCAAATGCAACCAGGTTTAGATGACAGGTTGCACATTTCTGACACAGATAGATAAACATCAGGTTCTATGTAGACGATACATTCCTGACTGGTATTAAAATCAGCTTTCGTTCTTTCTTCACGTGGCCCTAAAATGTTTAAACAGGAAGTTCTGAGAAAATATGTTTTTTTTTATGTTTGGAGGTTTTGGGTCGAGTCCGCCGGTTGCTTAGCGTTCAGGAGCCTCCTGAACTCCGACCTCCTCGACCAACCTTCAAACGACACAGCAGCGACGCGACCGGCAGCTTCTTCCCCGACTTCAGGTAGCGGCGCCTTTAAAAGACTTTCCAACTGATGTTCTCTTGGTCGTAACAAGAGACGGTCTAATGGTTTAAACGTCTACGGTTTACATAATGATCGAGAGGACATTTACCTTTTCATTTTTAAATCAATTCCCCCCCCAGGACCCATCCGAGTCCGGAGAACGTGGCTCCACCCTCCTCCTACTTGGTCGAGCCGCCAACGTCCGTGGACACCTTGTCTACGTTAAGAGAGGTCAGCAGCAACCCGCCTTCCCCGGAGAGCTCGCCATCATCCGTTTTCCCGCGGCTCGTCATCAGCCCGCCGTTGGCTGAACCTTTGAGCAAACCCCAGAATGGTTTGGATCATTCCCCCACTGAGGAGGCAGCGGGCTTTGAAAACCCAAGGTGATTATAGTTGGCGTCATGAGTTAGTTTTTAGATAATAGGTTTAACAAAAATTAGGCAAAGTTTCCTTTCACACCTTCCAGTTCCGCCGTTCGATGCCTTCAACGTCTCCCTGATCCACTTCCTTGTACTTCCAGAGACGGATCCGTCTGCTGTTCCCCAACTCAACTGGGACCCAAAGAATTTCGTTGGACGACGCACACCGGCCCGAGTCGCCCGCCGACCCGCCCGAGAGGGCGCCAGTTCTCGCTCCAGTTCTCCAGGCAGTCGTCACAGGCGTCGGTCCGAAGCCTGCCGAGTCCGAAGGGCCTCGGGCGGCGGAGACGAGGCCTGGCGCGATTCCAGTGCCGGCGATCGGCCGCTCCGACCGCAGACACGCTGCAGCTCCCCGACTACAACCAGGACTTCCAGGGAATGGCGGTGACCGATGACGACGAGAGGGAAGGAGCCGGCAACGCCGAAGAGATCAAGAACGCCGACTCCCGATCGCAGAGTTTGGAAAAGGAACGAGAGCCGTAACGTTGTCCGATCGGATCCAACCGAGCCGGCCTGAGGTGGTGACGGTGCTTTACAACAGGAGCTCACGATGACTTTCATTTTGTTGTTTTAAACCAACAAAAGCCTCGAAAAAAAACCTGGACATGCCGACCCCTGAAAGAAAGTTCGGGAAGCCCAGAATTTGGATCACTGGAGATAGAACACTAAACCTTAAAGTATAATTCCAATAAATTTAAAATCGTCTCTATGGATCACGCTAACTTTGCACTTTCCACCTCAACAAGTCGCACAAAACAGCATGAAATTCAAATGTTTCGGAGTCTGACCAGTACACTAAAGAAGCCAAAAAACAACAACTTCTGTGGCTGAAACATCTGTTAGAAGAAGAACGCCTACAAGCACATCATCTTTCTGCCTTAACGATGTTTTTTTTTTTTTTTTTAAATGGAAAAGCTCATTAGAAGATGTGAAATTAGACGATGATGCTGAATTTCTTGCAAAGACAATTTGTGTTGACTTTCTAGTGGAACGTTTTTTGGGAGGTTCGATCCACCTCAATAAGGTGTTCTTGGATGCCACCTAGTGGCTGTTACAGGAACAGTAGCACTTAACTAATGCACTGGTTTCTCAGGGGGGTTTAAGAACAAGTTGTCTGATTACTGTTTGTTTTTGGAAACGTAACCGAGATAATGAATCTACATTATCTGTTGCTGCTAAAGCTCCAAAAACTGAACTTTTTCAAAATAAAATGTTTGACCTATTGTTGGAACGTGTCGCCAACGACGACAAATGGCATCTTTTTGGTGATAATTAATGACTTTTTTTTGGTCCTTGATGTAACTGAAGGAGGCTCAATGATTGGACAATAACAAGTCGAGAGAATGAACTTAAACAGAACCCTGCTAGCAAGAAATGACAAAATACTTTTCAATTGCAAAGTATTTGTTGATTATAAGTTGTCAGCTGTTCATAGCCAACGGGTTATTCATGAGTTGGGTGTCTAGCGGCGGCAAACCCGACCCGGTCCTGTCCTTTATCGAAGATGCTGTAGTACTCGGTCAGAAATACATCTCCCAGAATCCACAGGGGCCCTTTGGAGGAATTAAGGTCCAAAGCCTGGAAACCGCTGAAACACAACTTCCTGTTGCCGAGCGTCTCCTGACGAGGACACAGACCAGAAAAATCAAATACATGAATCCGTGCAAATATTTCAGTCGGACGCTAAAACCACTCGACGGGTGTTTTGAAGAAGAAGCTTAAGAACCTTGATGATGTAGCGCTCGGCCGTCAGCGTGTACTCCGTCCCACCGAGGACGAACGTCACGGGAGGTAAACTGGACAACCGGACGCAGTCCACGACAAACTGGAACACACAACGATGCTAATGTAGGTTTTTCTATTTTCAATTCTCCACGAATGAATCTCCAGATTTCCTACATGGTGATTGGTTCGGCTGAAAATCAGGACATCTTAGAGGTCCAGTGACAATAATAATTTTGGCAACCCACCTGGTTTGTAGCACACTTCACCGGCCTTTAGCATTCCTAGGCTAGTCCTAAAAATCTCTAGGCTAGCGACGAGTATTTCTAGCCTAGTTGGTAATATACCGATGCTAGCAACTAGCATTCCCAAGGTAACAGCTAGCATCCTTTGGCTAGTGGCTACTATTCTTCGGCCAGTGACTAGCTCGCTAACGTTTTTATTTTCTATCATTGTAACCACGTACTTTCCATCTGAAAGAGAAGACGAGCTCCTTTATAAACCAGGTATATTTAAATGTTCTCTCGGGAGTCGATCTGACCAGATTTATGTCCAACCTCTTTCATGTTTATGGGCGTGGCTCCGATCAGCTGTTGGAGCTTGAAGATGTCGGCGGCCGGTCCGGCGATGAGGGACGTTCCGGTGTCGACGATCGCCTGGCAACCGTGAGGACAAAGCGAGGTCGCACCCTGAACCTCAACTCTGAAACAACCGCGGAGAGACCAACACTTCAATCATCACGAAGAACAACAAGAACAAGAACAGACCAAAGAAAAGCACACCTGTCCATCTTGATCTGCCAGTAGCCTTTAGCAGTGAGAGGATGCCAGACGACCGGTCCGGTGTACAACTCCTCGTCTTGTCCGCCGAACAACAGTTCTCCTTCTGGACTGAGGCGACTTGTTTTCCTGCAAAAAGTCGCACTTCAGTCGACGAACTACAAGTCAAAGAGTACAAAAACCGAGGCGCCTGAACGCCCCATCGGACCTCCGCAGGTCATAGTTTCAATCCGTCCGATCATTTAGACAATAAACCTCCTTTCGACGGGTTTCTAACTTCTGTGAACGAACCTGCTGAGGTAAAAGGAGAAAACCGGCTCGTCAACCGTCTTCTGCACCAAAATGTTGTCGAAAACAGGGTTTCCGTGGATCTCAGCCAGAGACGGGTAACCGAGTCCCAGAACGCCGTCGAACTGTCCCAGCACGAAGGCGGCGCCGGGTTCGTACACGGCCTCTCCGAACACTTGGCTCAGGACGGTCAGATTCCCGATCTGGAAGGGAAGACGACCGATTTACAGATGAAAGACTTTCAGCTTCTCCAAACAACTCTACAAATCTTCAAGGCTTTTATTTTGATCATTTGTTTGTTCAGGTTTTTGCCAAAGACTTCCATTTGTATGTTGACTTTTGCAACTTCCAGCGTCTTAAACCTTTAATTCCTGTTTGATGTCTATAGATTTGTTCATGCTGAATTTAAGGAGGCAACAAACGCCTCCAACGTGTTCAGAGGTGGTTGGAAAAGAGTTAACGGACAGATTTATTTATTTTAAATCAAAGAAGCAGATATTTTCTAGTTTGTGTTGATGGTTTTTTAAACCGTGAGAGTTTTCTGGACCTTCAGCGTGTCTCTGGCCACGACGCCCAGCAGGTGTCCCGATCCGTAGTGAATCGCAAACGTCCGGCCGTCCTGACCGAACGAGGTCGACTCAAACGCCTTGAAGCGCCGGTGCAGCACTGCAAACCAACACACACACACACACACACACACACACACACACACACACACAGTCCCACTTTGTCACTTTCAAGGACATCAACATTGACTTCCATTCATTTTCCTGAATGAGCCTGACCGTATGAACCGATTGGTGTCGTTGAACTTCTTATCACAGCAAACTGAACCAGAGTCGAGGCGTCCCAACCCACAAACACACTCAAACACTGATGTTGCGTAGGTGTGTGTATGTTACTGCGTGTTGTGTAGTTGTGGTACCGCAGGCCTCGCTGACGCAGTGGGACGACGGCACCCACAGGTCGGACGATCCGGTGTCGAAAATCACAGAGAAGTTCTGCTCCGGAGTCCCCAAACTGATGTCACCGTAATACTGAGCCTGACGCACAACAAGGACACACAGTGTGTAGATCGGATACACAACAAGGACACACAGTGTGTAGATCGGATACACAACAAGGACACACAGTGTGTAGATCGGATACACAACAAGGACACACAGTGTGTAGATCGGATACACAACAAGGACACACAGTGTGTAGATCGGATACACAACAAGTCAGTCAATATTGTACAAATACTGTAACGTATTTGTGTAAAATGTTTTTTACGGCTTTGCTCTTTACTTTGTAAATTCTGAACCTTTATGCAGGTTTGTTGTCAATCCAAAACAATATTTAGCAAATTTGGCCGTTTTTTTTTGTTTGTCTTATTTTAGTGCTATTCCACTATTGTGGTTGTTTCCATCCAAATGTGGCCCAAATTTATTAATTAAATTATTAATTGTTAACACAAAATCCTCGAAAAGCGAATTAAGTTTTATTTACAATATTAAAGAATTAGTGAGCATTAAATAATTGCTAAGTTTTAACATTAAAGCATCTAAATGTTGGAATTAAAAATGTCTAATTTTGGTGCCATCCAGTGGAGATATCCAGAATGACAGGTCTTTAAATATCTCTAAGAAACCAACAAACATCAAAGCATTGCAACGAGTCGTTGTTGTTCTTACGTCCATAAAGTTGTAGATCTTCTCGCTGGAGCGTTGGAGCCTCAACGACGGCGTGCCGGGCGGGAAGCACTGAGCGTAGCGGCGGTTGTACATGTCGGGGCGGTGGTCCTTCATGTACTCCTCCAGCAGGCCGTCGGCTCGCAGCTGGGAACGAATCGAACGCACCCGCCGGAGAGGAACCCTGAGGACGAAATCGTTTCGTGTATTTGGTGACATTTCATGTTTTTTTTGTTTTGTTTTCTAGATGTTTGATATATCTGGAGCTTGCAGCTGCTTAGCGTAGCTTAGCATGAGGACTGAAAACAGAACAGACAAAATGCACTAAACCAGCACTGATGGCTCTTATTGATTAACAGTATTTATCTAAATACATTAACCTGTTTTTTTTGGTGATTTTTGTTTTGCTAAAACAAAAGTTTGGATTTTATGCCGTAATACTTTCAGCAGATTTTTTTTGTTCACATTATTGTACGAAAATAAATTAAAAACAATTGTGAAAATTTTGAAAAATTCCAAACTGCTGCAAATATTGCAGATATTTCTTTAACCTGCGTTAACTACAACAATCACAAGATGGCCGTTACCTGGACGGAATCCAACAGCTAAAAAAAATAAATAAAAAATCAACACCAAAACTTCACATTTATAATTTAACTGGAGATCTCTGAAGATTTAACACGTTAATAAAAGTGTTTTTTCTTTTTCCTACCTGACCAGCGCCGAGCTCGTCCACAACAGCAGAAACAGCTTCAGCAGCTTCAGCATGTCGGTCCGAATCACGTCTGATCAACTGATTCTGCTTCGATCAGTCCAAGAAGTTTATCAGGTAAAAACACAGATCAGGATCCAAAATCTATTTGGGACCTGAAGTTTAAAGTCGTCCTGAACTCGTGCCAGAAAAAGTTAATAAGTCACTTTACTCGAAATGTTATTTGCTTTTTCTGGACCTTTCATTTGATGAATTCAAAAGAAAATGGAGTTTATAAAAGTGTAATGATCCCATAAACACTTTTTATATTTTAATTGTCGCACAAAAAAAAAAAAAAAAACATGCTAACGAATATCGTACAAATCTGGCAAAGTTTTAACAATAAAATTAAAACCTATTTGGAGACTTATTGAGACTCGTTAAGTAAAGACAACAAAACAAATCAACTGATGAGGATTGGTTCATTTATTTCAGTAAACAAAAAACAAAACATCCAAACTTTCTTTTCTAAGTGTTGTCGGCACCAACTGGCTAACGTTAGCGTCGGGCGAGTGCTGCCGTGACGTCGGCTAACGTTCGATCGCCAACCGCGACGGAGCCCGTTAGCATTATCTGAAGATAGCACGCGTTAGCCAGCTAGCCTGTGCAGTACGTGTCCACAAGAGGGCGTTTTAACAGAAATAAGAACAGCGGAGCGTTTTCTTTGACTTGGACACAAGAGGTGATAAATAACAAACTGATCCCTCCCCCTGTTCTTCTTAAGCTCCTCCCCATTCCTCTAGCAGGGGTGATGGTCGGGAACTCTCTTCCTACAAAAAGAAAACAACGACAAGTCAGTGAACGTTATTATTAATAAATTAATTACTTATAAAGTTGCTTATTTACGAAGAAGTCAGAAAACGGTGAAACGTGAACGGACCTGGGCGCAGCTTTGATGATGTTGTCGACTCTCAGGATCATCTCGGCGGCCTCGGAGGCGCTCAGCAGCACCTGACGCTTCACCTGGAAGGACTCGGTGATGCCGAGCTCCGCCATGTTGCCCACCGAGCCGTTGGTCATGTCTGCCGGGGAAACGCGTCCCGTTAACATCCATCAATCCACATTTTAAACATGGGATGTAGCTAAAGCTAGTTTTAGTTTTCTTACGAGACTCGGTGGAAAGTTGGTCTTTTTAATTATATTTTATAAATCCTTCTATTCATACTAAGAGACTTTTCAGATGCTCACTCAGTCCGAAGGTGATCTTGTTCTCCTGATGTGCAGCTCTCAGCTGAGCCACCAGGTCGGCGCTGTCGTACCCGGCGTTGTCTGCGATGATGGTCGGCAGCTGGGGAAGAAAACGGCGACCAAGATGATGATTTTGAAATAAAGATGGTACGAGCGAGACTGTAGTTAAAGAAGGTTGTTTTTTATGTTTCGTCCTGACGTACCATCCTCAGAGCCTTGGCGAACGACTCCATGGCGACCGCCTCCTTTCCTGGCGTCCTACTGGCCAGATCGGTCACCACCCGGGCCATCAGCATCTCAGAGCAGCCTGGTGATGAGCAGACAATTATTTTATTATTATTATTATTTTTAACAGTAATGCCCACTTTGACCAGGCGGCGGCGGTGTTGCGTCACATCGATATTTGCGTACCTCCTCCGTAGACGGTGCGCGGCTCCTTCACCGTCTGAGCGAGCACACACAGAGCGTCGTGCAGCGAGCGCTCCGCCTCGTCCAGGATCTGCTGAGTCGCTCCTCGCAGGATGATGGTGCACGCCTCTCCTGACGGGGTCAAAGGTCAACACGGGTCAGAGCCCCGTTTTTGGACGACATTACATGTCAGTATGAATGTCCTCAGAAGTGGTGCAAACAGGACTGTGTGTGTGTGTGTGTGTGTGTGTGTGTGTGTGTGCGTACCCAAGGCGACGCCAGAGAAGTGGAGGAGCATGTCCTCCCCGATCATCACCTCCTCGATCAGCTTGCAGTGGCCGAGCTTCACCAGCTCGGGGTGGTCGAAGGTGGAGGTGATCTCTCCGCCTGGTCGACGACCAAAACGAAGATTTAACACAAACAAAGACGAGAAACGGAGTGAACGACAGAAAACGATATCCAGAGGATTTATTGTTAATTATTTATTCTGATTGAATCGTCACAGAAGACGAAGAAAAACAGGAATCAGCTGGAAACTGAAGTTTGGTTCGTTTCTTTTCTGTCCAACGAATGACGGATTAAATTCTTCTTTTATTGTTTCACCAAATACCACGTGATGACGCGTCGTAAAACTTCACAAAACTGAATATGAGATGAGTGTGTGTTAAATATGTTGTTGTTGTTGTGTGTGTGTGTGTGTGTGTGTGTGTACCGGTAACGAGGGCGAGGCGCTCCACGCCGGAGAAGTCGGCGTGCTCGATGGCCATGACGCCGGCCTGAGCGAAGAGCTGCTCTGGATAGTTGTAGATCAGCTGTCTGAAAGATAAAGGTTCATTGTCACCGTTACCATCATCATCATTATCACCATCATCGTGTGTGTGTGTGTGTGTGTGTGTGTGTGTTCGTACCTGTTGATGAAGCAGTTGATGCCATGTTTCAGGATTCGGTCGACCTTCTCCTTCATCTTCTCCTTCTCCGCCAGCTCGATCTCCGCGACCTTCGCCGTCGAGTCGACACGAACCCTCGAGCCGAAGATCTGACACACACACACACACACACACACACACACACACACACACACACAGAAAGAGAAAGAAAAAAACAAAACAACTAATAACTACGCAGCTGATTTATTGGAGCGTCCAACAACAAACTGACGTCTTTGTGTTCGATGGAATTAAAAAAATATCGACTCCTTCACAATAAAAGTCTCCCAGAGAAAAGAACAGATTCTGGTGTTTGTACAGGAAACTGCAGAAGTCCATATATATGTATGTGTGTGTGTGTGTGTGTGTGTGTGTGTGTACCTTGATCTTGTCGGTGTCCATGCCGGTGTTGGCGATGAGAATGTTGACGTTCTCCAGCCTCTTCGGTTGGTTCACTCCAATCTTCTTGTCCAACAGGAAACCTGGACGGAGCACAAACGTTTACAGCACCTTCTCCGGCCAATCAGAAAGGAGAGCGAGCGTCACGCGGCCTCACCTTCGTCCAGGTAGGAGTCGGTGAGGCTGCCGCCGAGCTTCTTGATGATGTGGATGGCCTCCAGGTTCCCGGAGCCCTTCAGCCTCATGACGGCGGCGACGGCCAGCCGGGCGAAGTGGTCCTTGTGGTGAGTCAGCAGTTTGGAGGACAGCGTGGTGCGCGAGATGTTCAGCAGGTCCTCCTGGAAACGGGCCGGGTCGTTGCTATGGAGACCAGAGAGGAGGAGGGCGTTTTTTTTTTTTTGTAGTGGGACCAGCCGGGTTATTTATTAAATTATTCTTATTATGTATTTAGTTCTGCAGCTGACGCCATCTTTAATTTGTTTGTTTTAGATCACAAGAATGGCAAAGCTTTTATTTAGAAACTTTTGCAGGAACATGTGACTGAAACAGTTCAGATGAAGAATCCAGAACAAACTGAACTTTTTCCTTCCTTCTGTTGGAGGTTTTAAATAATTCCTGCCTTATGTGGGAATTGTTGTTTCTCTGTGTAATATTGTAAAGTTCTTCTATAAGAACTTTAATGTTGTTTAACTGCCATGAAATAACCAGTGTTGTGATTTGACACAAAATAAATCAAATTGAATTGGGGCATTTTTTTCATTGTATTTTGGTCTCCTGGTATTTGAAAATAAAAAAAAATCTGGTCATGTAATTTTGTATTTAATTTCAGCTCTATTTTTAGCACATTCAAATTCTGGTAATTTTATTATTTGTACAAATAAATATTTTTCTGGTTTACATCTACATTTGTTTTGAGAGTTGTATAAAGTTGGTGACTCACCTGTGGTCGACGGCCGCCTCCCTCAGAGCGTCCCGGGCGGTCTGAGTCGCCTTCCTCCAGCCGGAGATGATGGTCTGTGGGTGGATCTTCTTGGCGATCAGAAGCTCCGCCTCCTGCAAGCAGGAAAGCGTGACGGTTAAAGAGTTTATTCTCAAATACAAGAAAACTGCGTGAAAACAAACAGGAATTTACCCGCAGAAGCTCTGCAGCGAGGACGGTGACGGAGGTCGTCCCGTCTCCGACTTCGTCGTCCTGAACCTTCGACATGTCTGTGGACGCAAATATTCTGATGAACACGGGGTGATTTCATTCATTTAAAAATCAGCGTTAAGACTGCAAAATCTGTTGGATTTTATTTTGAAAGTCTTCTAAATTTTAAATATAAGAAATGTATAAAATTAGGGCTGCAGTTAGAAGCATTTATACTTTATTTAAAGTCAAAGATTCAGTTCAGTTCGCCTGTTTTGGGGAAAGACATTTTTACCGTAATCAATCAAAACTAACATTAAATAATCCTAAATGATGTTCACATACATTTACAAACAGCTTTTTTTTTTTTTTTTTTTTTTTACAAATTAAAGTCATTTAATAAGTCAAACAAATTGAGTTCTCTGGTGATTTTACTTGTTTCTTCATTTTAAGTTGCTGCAAACTGAATATTTTGAGGTTTTTGGAAACTGTGCCGAACATTTTAAACACTTAAAGTCATCTGTAGATTAATCAATAACCAAAAACAAAGATGAGCTGCACGTGTTTTTTTAAACAGAAAAAAAAAAATACTCAAATATAAATAACATTTGTCAGCATTATACGTTGAGAATATAACTTTTCAGGCCTGAAACCAGATCCTGAACGAACCCCAAAAAACTATTTTGGTTTCCAGTTAAATTCGACTTGCTGCTTCGAAAATGTTCAAGTTTATAGAAATAAATCGGACTTCACTGTTTACTTCTTCATCAATTAGACTTCGCTGCGAATTTATTTTCCTGAGGAGCTGCGGAGACGTTTCCACTCACCGACCAGAACTTTGGCGGCCGGGTTGTCGACTCCGATGGCTTTCAGGATGGTCGCGCCGTCGTTGGTCACCGTCACCGTGGCGCTCTTCCCCCCGGTGAGCAAGATCTTATCCTGCGGAGGAAAATGGGATAATCTGGTGCAAAAGTTTAACGATTACAGGAAAAACAATCGACATTTAACCCTTAAAAAAAAAAAAAAAAAAAAAAAAAAAAAAAAAAATGTTGATTCCTTTTTGTGCTCTAAGATGCGACGACACTGCTGGAGTTTTTTTTTTAAATGTATTTATTTATTTTTATTCGACCTACCATCCCCTTCGGACCCAGAGTGCTCTTCACCAGATCTCCGATTGCGATGGCGCCCACGAAAGACGACTGTGGACAAAAAAAAAAGAGAGGCAATTTTTAGACGTTTTATTAAAATCGGTTGGACAAATAAAACATTAGATTTCAAAAAAATTGAATAAAAACCCACCAGTCGAGCCGTCTCAGCTTTTTCTTCATCCGCTCCATATTTGAAGATGTTGACGGGTGCCATTGATAAGGACGCCTGCAAACACAACAAACCGATCAATATCCCCACATTTACAAGAATAAACTGCACAAAAGCTCCATGATATATTTAAAGTTTGAGGATCCTGAGTGTCAGCTTGTGTCTTTTTATAAAGTTGAATTAGTTTTGAGTACGTACCTGCTGTTTTATGGCTCTTACAGAAGTTTTTATAGAACATAATTATACAAACAAACAATAATTCACAGGTCCTTAAAACACAGTTTAAACCTTTTGAAAGTTTTGACTGCTTTGCTGCAACTAACAACTTTTTACATGACTAATTAATCTACTTAATATTTTCGTTTATAATCAATTTGCTGTTATGAGTCTTCAAAATGTAAAATATCTTCCGTTTATTATCACGCAGGACTGAAAAGTCACCCAATAAATATTCACATGTAAAAAACCGGATCAGGGAATTTTAGTCGTTTTTAGTTGTTTTATTATTGTAAAATTAGAAGATTAGAATCATTTCAGGGCTGCGGACGGAAACAAGGCGAGGACGGAGCTTTTAATTCCGAGCACCATTGAAAGCAGCAGCAGCAGACAAGCCCCGCCCCCTTTTCATCCTGGAAACCTCTAGAAGCGTTAGACGAAAAAAAAAAAAAAATTAAAACGTAAAAACTACGAAAATTTCAGATAAGTTGTGCGTCGTTTCGATTTTCTTCTTCCCACTACTTATTAATCAATACATCGATAACAGCTGATTCGTTTCCTGTCAGCCACAAAGCCCCAGAATGAAAGGCTAGCTTCGTGTGCTAACAGGCTAACTAAGAAAGGAACGAGACGACGCAGACTTGAGTCTAAATAAACCCTCAAAAACGAGTTAATGAAAATAAGAAGTTATATTCAGCAGACATCTTCATCACGTTCACTGACTGACACAACAACAAAGAAGCCGTTAGCTTAGCCAGCTAGCGTGCTCACTACGCCCCATGTGCTTGCTCGCCGGTTAGCGTCGCAGGCTAACGGAAAACTTAACGGACGTTAAAACCGTCACGAACAGTTCGGAAGCTGTAAACGGGACGTCTGCGTGACCCGAGCTGCACGTGGAGGTGGACGTTTTGTATTTTGAGGGGTAAAAAAAGGAAGAACTAAAGAGAAACTCACCATGATGTCTGTGATTCAGGGCTGAAGCCGTTGCACGCAGACTTAAGAAGGGCTGGACAGGGCAGTGACGCAATGACGTAAGAAACGTGACGATACGTAAGAAACGTGAAGATGCGTTCACTGTACATCACGGAACTGTTTTTAACTAAAACAGCGCATTTTAGAGCCAAATAGGGTGATTATGGTACACAGGAGAACCAGAGCAGCACGAAATGTTTTACTTAAACTGTTTTTTTTTTTAAATTTTTTTTATTAAAGACTGTTTGCTGGCTGATAACTTTCAAGTACATAAAAAAAATAAATGAATTTGTTTTGGAAATGAGGCCATCTGTCTGAAATGCGTATGAAGGTTAAAAGTTGAATAAAAACGTTGTGACCCTGCTTTATTATCCATTTAGTTATTCATTATTTTGCTTTAATGAAACAAAATGAATAATTTTATCTTGTTAAGGATTTTATTGCTCAATTCATCTTTTTAAATTAATATTTTAGTGTGTCATTGTCTTATTTTAACAAATTTTTGGTGCAGTTATATATTCTTTTTTTTTAATTGTATTGCTTGTATTTGATTTTTTTAATTATTTAAAAACTTGGACAAAATAACTAATAATAACAATTACATTCATGTTTACATTCCGCGATATAAACTGGTTTGACGTATTTAGGAAGGAGGAAATTCACTCGGGAACAAACCACTTTTTATTTTTCAAAACACCAATATTCATATACATTTCCCATTAGCCCGTCACTGCCTCTTCTTCAGGCCCCGCCTCTTGTCTTTATGATTGACAGCTTGAACGGGCAGACAGTAGATGTGCATGGGGAACTTCCTGAAGTAGCTGCTGACCCACGGTCTGTGGGAGATAACAAGAGAAAACACTGAAGCTTTTTTCTTCAAGATTTTTGATGGGGGAGCAAAAACTTTATAAAAGATTTCTTTGATAAAGTGTTTTGCGTACTTGGCGATGCGCTGGCTGAGACTCAGGTAACAGAGGTTTTGCCAACGCAGCTTGTTTTCCTGTTGACGGAGGAGTCCGGCTTCCTGCTGTCGTTCCATGTCCAGATGCACCGACTCTCGGAGCTTCGCCTCGATACCAGCGAGCTGAAAAAACAACAACAGCACGCAGTTAATCGGCGATAACTTCGTAAACACTGTTCTGGAAAAGGTGCACTAATAATAAAATCTCATCATTATTATTATTAGATGTGCCTTGGAAAAGCTAGTAGATGTAGCAGCAGGGGTTTTGCTAATTATTTAATTCCATGCTTTGCCACGAGGAGGTGCAAATAGTGCAAGAGATGTTTTTTTCCCGTATTTGTTTGTTAACTGAACTGGTCCAAATTGCATTAAAATAAAATGTTAAAACATCTGAGTGGATGAAAACAGGCTAAAACGTTGATTATAGTCTTAAAAAAAAATAAAAAAAAAATCACAAAATATGAAAAACCATATCAGAGAATCTACAGACACTGAAATGTATTTAAAAACAGCCGTGATTCTGTGGTGGAAATCACTGCATGGGCTCAGGAATACGTGTTGAAGATTTTCTGTTGCTCAAAAATTTGTGCCCTCAAAAAAAATCTGTTTCACGTACGGGGAGTGAACTTATTGATCGACCCTCATATTAAACTGATTACTATTTTCCTTTAGCATGTCATTCTGTCCTCTAGGGGGCGGAGTTTAACCCCTCACGTCCTCTAAACTGTCTTCACGAGTCTCACCTCTTCCAGCAGACTCTTGTTGTCCTCCAGCTTCCTCTGCTGATCGTACTGAGCCAGGGAGGTCGGATCAGACGGACGTATCACTTCCTGTCTCTCCACACCTGGTTTACCTGCTGCGCCTCCTCCACCTGTCAGCTGCTGGGCGATCGGAGGCAGGAAGCAGGTACTGAGAGAGAGAGAGAGAGAGTGATGAGTTCATATTTCACTTCATCGTGTCTTGTCCTACGTTGACTGACAGGACTAATTAAGACACTCGTGCTTGTCCTCGTGCCTTTGTGAGGACCGTGTCGATGTAACACATTGAAGTCCGACATCAGATCCGAACCGTCAAAACAGACCTTCGAATGTCCGTCCCAAAATGTCCATAAATGTCCTCCGTCAGGTCTGAACCCCACATTGGTCCCCACAAAGACACAAAGACAGACACACACACACACACACGTCCATGTAAACCAGTTTCCATTCAGATTTGTTTACAGTCGGGTCTGATCGCGGTAATGTATCCCTCCACACACACACACACACACACACACACACACACACAGACACACACACACACACACACACACACACACACACACACAGACACACACAGACACACAGACACACACACACACACACACACACACACACACACACACAGACACACACACACACACACACACACACACACACAGACACACACACACACACACAGACACACACAGACACACAGACACACACACACACACACACACACACACACACACACAGACACACACACACACACACAGACACACACACACACACACACACACACACACAGACACACACACACACACACAGACACACACAGACACACACAGACACACACACACACACACACACACAGACACACACACACACACACACACACACACACACACACAGACACACTTATCAGATTGAAGTGACTTGACTGAGTTTCCACTTCCTCTACAGACAGCAGAAATGTTCCCAAACAATTTGTTTTATTTGAATATATTTTTAATCAACAAGTTTGATTGATTGATTGAAGCTCTTGTATTTGTATATTTACGAACTGAACGGGCAGCTCAGTGCGAGCAGCGACATCTCCGGGAAAAATATAACAGACGTTGTAAAGTTAGCTACGCATTTTTACCATCAAGGCAAGCAGTTGTTGTTTCAGCGTAGCGGGTGGGCGGAGCTAACGTAACAAGCTTCAACTGATGTCACACAGGTGACACTCTTTAGATGTCGGGAAACGGAGTCCAAAAACTACAGCTGCAGTTACCGCTCATCACCACAGGTGTCGCCAAAGACAACAAAACTATTATGACTTGTTCTGAAGTTTTACCAAACCGTTGACTCTGTTACCGTTTACTTTCAGCTGCTTCGACACTTTTACAAGTCAAGAACCTCGTTTAAGAATCTGAGTTTCAGACCAACGATCCGTCCGGGTACCTTTGTTCTCTGCTGTCTGACTCCTCCTGAATCTGAGAGAGATGTCGAGCTCCCATAATGCCCTGCAACACACACACACACACACACACACACACACACACACACACACACACACACACACACACACACACATGAAGGATAGAGTGTCAGTTAATTACATGTTTCTCAGAGGACAGATGGGAACCTGGACAAGGAGGAGAGACAGATTCCCCCCCGACGACAGTTACCGTAGTGACAGGAGACATCTGTCTGTCAGTCTTGTGAGCTGACAGATGACACCGCCGTGCACACACACAGACAGACAGACAGCTGAGTAGAGATTAGTTACCTGTACCGACTCGGGAACGTTACACCTGCTCTTCGTTTGTTTTGTGCGATCAATGATTTACCAACGGTCCAATCAAATGAACCCAGCGGGAGTCCGTCCGGTCCTGAATGACTCTGTTTGTTACCTCCGAGGCTACAAGTCTGAAGAAAACAAAACTCACCTCCGTACAAACGGTCGGGTTTTTCTGCTAAAACAATGAATGAAATGTAATAAACTATTATCATATTTAACTATTTATAAAATCACGAGTCGTAACGGCAGCAGATCAAAATCAGTCAAAGTTGTACTGAAATTTTAATCCAAAATGTTTACTACTTTTAACCCACTCACCAAAATTACAACAGGTTTAAAAGATACTCTTATTGATTACAGACTAACTTCACATGTATAACTTTTAAATTATCAATGATCTTGAGAATTTACATTTTACGTTTAAAGAAAAGACTTTACCCTTCATGTGATCCTTAATGTGATATGTGTGAATGATTTGAACAGCGGTCGTTGTGATAACCTCCAGACCTCAACCTCATAGCGACACGAAAAACTCAGTTATATTCTTCAAAAATAAACATTATATAACTGAACTATATATATATTTTTTATCATTCAAATAATGCATTTGCTGAAGAACATTAATACAGTTTAACATCCAGTTTCTAAATATAAAATCTCACAATTCCAGCATCAAGGAGTTTAGTTTACTTTGATAAAAATATCCATTCACATAGAGTGAAAACTGATTTTGAAGTATTCTGGTTTTAAGAGCTAATAACTTATTTTTGGCCATAAGGGAAATTGTCCTTCTTATTTTCAGAAGTGCATTTTTCTAGATATTAAAAGGGAGAAATATTTCTGTAAAACAACAAGTTTAAATCCTCCAACTGTGCAGATACTTACATTTTGCTGCGCGTCCATCTCGACCGCTCGGTTTTGTTTCCGTCCTGCAACTTTACCTTGGTCGCTGCAGCTGAGCCGTTTGACTCGGACACCTCCTGAGTTAGTTGGTTCTGCTGCACCTCCTCCACCTGAATAAGTCATCAGTGTGTTCAACTGAGAGAGTTCACGTTTACTCTCCCAAAAATTCTGTCCATATACAACCAAATTTTGTTGTCCTACAATTTATTATTAAATAAATTATTCCCATGAACATTGACAGGTGATGATACAACAGTTATGGAAGTTGTAAAAAATAAAGGCAATAGGAACAAATTCCCAAGACGAAACACACAATACGTCACGATTCATCTTTTTATCATTTACCATTTAACATAAACACTTAAAGTGCGTAATACACCCATCGGTCCACTAGAGGGCACCGTGTCAGTGTCACGTTTGGCCTAGCCACTGCAAAAGTGTACAAAAGTACACGCATGTATAACACAGAAATTCCAAGTTGAAAAATTCTAGCGTTATTCTCGGAATTCACAAAATTCTCCAAAAGTTAATTTTAAATGATTTCTTCACTTATTATTTAGCAGCAAATAAAGGTAATTGCGATAATTAAAAACTATGACAACCACATCAAAACACTTAATTGTGGTCGCTCCAGCTCAGGAACTTTCCAGGTCGTGACCTTTCGTAGTCGACCACTTCTTTTCCAATGAACCCTCGTCACAGCTTGATATGACTTTATTTTAATAGTTTTACAGGCATAAGAAAGTAAGAAAAAAAAATTAAATTCAAGGCAGAAAACTAATAATTTTGGACATCAGAAATGCTTCCTTTTTCCCCCACTGCTGAGGATCAACCTCTGCCATATAAATTTTGCTATTTGTCTGAATCGAAGTCACATTAAATCGTACGTCTCACCGCTGACGTTAGAATAATAGTCTTAAAATCTGTACAACGTGGGATGTTGTTGAATTCATCTCTTCATCAGTTGAATCTTGTGGTGTTTGCGTCAAGCTTTACGAAGCAGGAAAGACATGAGAGTGAAACACATTAAATAACTGAACATCAAAGAAAATATTGTGACTGATCTGAGCAACTGTCCCTGCTGACTGTTTTTGGAATTACATTTTCTCATTTCACAATAAAAATGTATTTGCAGCTTTTTCTGAAAAAAACCCAAATAAAACAAAGGAGGAATTTATCAGCGTCATCTTTGTGTAGGAAAAGCAAATATTTAATGTTGAAAATTTATAGTTTCTTTGTCTTTGAATGTGTGTCTAAAAGTCCGTGCAGCGTCGGTAGAAGTGGAAATGGTATTCTGTAAAGAGCGCCCCCGCGTAGTGGCGGACAGTACTGCAATCCGCTTGACCCTGGAGAAAGACACGTAAAAGCACTTATATCAATATCGTAAATACGATCAACCACAAGGTTCGTAATATTTTAGTCAATTGATTTCCATGATTTTGAACCAATATTTTTTTAGCCGGGTCCGTACTTTTTAAAACAGAGGAAAGTTCGGAGAGTGCCATATCGTATCGTTCACGATGTTATCGGTATCATTTTTAGTATAAAAAAACCCAGATCGGAATATTATCAATATTCTGACTTGTTGACGTAATGATATCATACGTGTCTAATGCACAGCAACCGACTGACTGAGTTACCGTCGTGTCGGTAAATCTTTTCACAAATGTTCTCGGTAAAAGCGAAACAATCTGAAGTAGATTAAAGTAGAAAAAGTAGACTTGTTTTCAGAAGCTTGCTAACTGTTGTGGAGATCTAAAGTAAAGACCTAAAATTGAAACACCAAAGATTGGTTTATATTTTCTTTTACGTTGTCATTTGCAAGTGCCTGAAGAAAAACTAACATAGCATTTTTGTGTTTTTGTGTTTGAAAAAAAAAAGTGTCTTCTGTCTCTGCTCATAAGGATCCATAACTGGTGAAATGTGATTTTACGTCAAATGAAATAGAAATTAAAAAATGTTTTTTGTTTCTTACAGCCACTGCGGAGCGGAAGTTGTAGGTGCTGTGATGAAGACGAGCCACGTGAAGAGGCCACTCGTGTTCCCCCTGAAAGAAACAGACAAACACAAAGATCAGTTTTTACCTGTTATTCACCAAAACCTCTATTTCCTATAAAAACAATACGTCTGTTGAGACGCAGCGAATATTAAAAAAAACATTAATCTGAAGAAAATTCATCTGTTTTCATGATCGATTTTTCTCCAAAACCTAAAAAAACTAAACACTTTGAAAATACACTAAAATATAAGATTAAAAAAAAACAAAAAAAACCTGCAAATTTCCACCTGAGTAGCCTGAAATGTTTTACACTCAAACAATGACTCAACGGATTCCTTTATTGTAAAAAAATTAAAAAATAAATTTGAATTTATTTTTCAGTCAAACGACAAACTGTTTTATTTTAATAACGACACAAAAGACATTTCAAGTTTTGAAGTTGGATCGTTTCTGACCTTCAAATTAAAACTACGTAGAAACGGGAAGCGTCCTGCGTTCAGCGTGAGCAGTGATTAGCAGGTGGCGGTCACGATGTGAGGAAAACCCTGCAGCTTGTTCATTATTCATCGGTGTTTCCCAACACGTCCTGCATTATTCAGGCGTCGGCGGACTGGAACCTCACTGACCCTCAAACAACAAGACGTAGTAGGAACCCGAAGCGCCTCCTTCAAACGCCATCACAACAAACCTCCTACAGAGCCGGACGGTAACCCGTCGACCCGGCGAGGACCAAACCACCGTTAGAAACTGGTTTGTTACTCGATGAATCATTCACCCAAACGTAGTGAGTTCACATCGGCCATGTTTGAATGATGTTGTAAGCTGACAAATAACGTATCGTAATATTGGTTTACACACTTAAATATTTATGTACTTAAGATGTCCTAAACCACGACGACTACCTTGATTTTCTACCGTAAAGAGGCTGTAATTCTTATAAACATTCAGTTGTACATTCATGGCTTCACCCCAAAAAACTTCCTGTATATTTAATGGATTTAAATCAACCATTTTTACACGTTTTCATGACTTCTTTTTTTTTTGTTTTTTTTAAAGAAACCATTAAATTGACTGAAAACCAGGAAAATAGTCAAACAAAGGTAAAAAAAAAAACCTGCATTAAAAAGGCACTATTTGATTTGAACCCATGAAGTGTGCGGTTGTTTTGTGGACCTCTACCTGTGTATTTAACGGGTATCCGCTGGCCGTCACCGTGTTTCTGTCCAGCAGACTGGAGCAGGCTGCTGACTCATCAAAACTGCACAGATGGACCACCAACAGCTCCGTAGAGCTGAAACAAAGATCACAAAAACAATAACAAGGAAATCTACATCAGAAACATTTTGTCATGTTTTTTAGGTCGTTCTCCAAAACAATCTTAATATCTGTCAGAAACAGCTTCATTTAATAATGTTGTTTATGTGTGTAAGTGTAGAACATTTAAATAACAGGAGACGGAACAAATGTGATCCGTGAAGGTCGACGTTAGCAAACTCTACAGCTACATGCAAGCTACGAATATTTGTCCGTCACATTTTTTATTTCCAGTTATCACCTTTTGTTGATGTCTACTGCTTGTTTACAGTCCATGTTTTCTCTACACTTTTTATTCGCTATAATCTACTCAGTTCAAAATATCTTTCAGAATTTAAGCAATTTTTATTTCACGACATTTTCACTAAATCGTTTCGAGTCCAAACGATAAAAATCTCTGCGATAAAGTCCGTATGTCAGTCAGTTCTTACTTCATCAGCAGAGTGACTCTCATGTTGACGGGAACAAACTGGCTGACAGGAACTCTGTAGACGTATCGACCGGGCCTGAAGGAAATACACTCGGTTGTAGCTTTTCTTTAAGCCTGATTTTTACATTTTATTTAACACGATTAGTAAAATAAAACCAAAAACCGAAGTCTCCAGTCTGTCCTCACTCACCCACATTCGTCTCTCAGGCAGTATTTGCTGTCAATCACTTGCTGGTTCTCTTTGATCCTGAATGAATGGATGGTTGTGTTCGTCCCTGACAGGAAAAAAATCTGATTGAACAACGTGCGGAGACATTTTCTTATTGTTCAGTTTTCCGTCCCAACAACAACAACAACAACGAGCTCTGACGAAGGCGGAGTCGTTGGCACGGAGACCGTGTCCAGTGTTTACGCTGTCGAGTTGATGTTTAGAGGGTAAAGATGGGAGGGAGGTTCTGTTGTCGTCCGCAGTCACGCTGTTTACTAAAATATACGACGCTAATTATGTGTCATGAATATATCAAATACAAAAGACACCAAAGTCCGATAAAAATCACAGAAGAAGAAGAAATATCAAGAAGTGGAAATAGAATTGCACTTGATACCATTTTTTGCACCACGACGGAGGTTAACAACTATTTTTGCAATATTTTAAGTTTGGGCATAAAAACATAGATCAAAACAACCTAATACTGTCCGGCTAGTAAGTAAAGTTCAGCAAAATCCTACATTTTATGTAAATGTATTGAATTTACTCGACAAAACTCAGTTTATTTAATTAAAGCCTCCGAAATTTGCAGATTTGGTCGACGTTAAATTAAATCAGGTGTTGAGTTAAAAATCATAATGTAAGGCAAAAAGTGCAACAAGCCTTTTCTTTTAAGTGATGTTTATATTGGATTACATTTTTTTAATTTAACTTTGTGACTTTAAATGTCTGTTTAGGTTAAACATGTATAAAGTGAACACTCACAGTCTCTGGCACTTTTCAGCTTGCGATAAAGTTCTTCTTTTTTTCTTTCTGTGGAGCAAAAACACCAAATCAGTGTTTCAATCATGTCCAACCATGGAAAGAGGGAGCAGGCCTGTGTGTGATATCTTTGATTTAATTGAACTAGAATTAATTTATTTGTACTCCAGTTTATATCCATGTGTACGTATAAAGGAGCACTGCACAGTGAGCTGCTGTCACCTGGAATATCGGACATCTCAGTTGATTTGGTGGCGGTGATGTTGGAGTCGGTGCTGCCCCCTGCTGGTGGAGGGCAGCAGTACACTTTATCACAATACAACAGGTCACAGAAGTCCACGTCCGGAGGCCAGGTTCCCAGAGGACTGGTGGGCGGGACTATAATAAACACGTAGCAGTTACCGTTATAAAATAAATAAGCTCTTTAAACATTTTATTTAACGTAAACTGTTGTTAAATATACAACGTTCTTACATTTTTTTCAGGTTGAGCAGGAAACATTTTGATTTTCTCAAATGTATTAGATTAAACAATAACATCTATGTTTTCAGGTTGAAGTCAGGATGTCAATAAATGAATATGAGGTTACCTGTGCTGGTCCAGGCTGGAGTTTGTGGAGAGACCACGCTGCCGTTGCTAACGGACGCACACACAAAAAAGTGACGTTGTTGGTAAAAGTGACAACTCTACACTAAATAATTTGTCTGCTTCAAAAGATAAAATGTGTTTTTAATATCCCTTCAAATTAATAGAGCTACTACGTGGTTGCTAAAAGAAGGCACAAGGTCTTACTAGGTGGTTGCTAGGCGACTGTAGGGGGTTGTTGAAATGATACCAGGAAGTTACGAGGGAGTAGCAACATTGTTACTCTTACGGGACTGTATCTGGACGTAACTGTAGTTGTTGGTTGTTTCTATGGTGATTTGTGTATTTAATAGTGTTACTGTGAGGTTATAAAGGAAATAATAATGGTTTTCAGTGTTTTCTAGGTGTTATTTGGTGATCACGAGGATTTTACTTTGAGGATATGAATGTTTTTCCCTTTCACAATAAAAGGTTTGGTTGCTTACCTGTTGCCGGGAAAGACGTCGAACTCTTTCAAATTTAGTAGATACAGAGCGGTGATGGCGATGACACTGCAAAACACAACATAAACACAACAAAATTTATTTCTAAACTCAATGTATGATTTTTTTTACAAAGAAAAACAGGAAGTGACGTCATGCCTCACCTGAGAGCCATGGTGGCCAGCAGGGTGAAGACGCTGAACTGGAAGATTTTACGCTGCAGACGGTGGCAGTATTTGTTACTCCGTCCTTCCTTCTGGACGTTCGCGGTCTTAGACGTGTCCGGACTCGATGGCGGCGACACGCTGCTTCGTTTCCTGTTGGAGAAAAAAACGTGAGAAGGACTAGCTTTTATTCTGAAACCACTGAAAGTGGGTTTACTTCTGTTTTTTTTTTGACTGTACTTCAAACCTCGCTGCAAACATTTCCCATCATACATTTCAATGAGCTGAATAAAAAGCACAAAACTACAAAAACCGACCAGCTCGGTGCTTCATAAATGTTTTCTTTCTTTAAGTGTCTGTACAGGCTCTTCGTTCACACCCGCAGTAGCCTTCAGAAACTCGGTCGTCCTTGACCTGCGATTTTTTTTTATCGATGCACTGATAACAGTGTAGTCGCCGTTATGCAACATACACACACCAAACACACACACACACACACACACACACACACACACACACACACACACACACACACTTGTCATCAGTACTTTTCCAGGTTGCTCTTATACTTCACAGACTAACCTCTACTGCACCTAGCCTCTAGGGGGCAGAATAACTGTGATATTAACGTAAAAAAGAACAAAACTATTTCAGCATCTAAACTGACTGATCTGGACATTTATAAGTATATTATTAAAATCTTTAAACTCCTAAAGCTAACCAGCTAATAAAATCGTTTCTAAAGTGCTGCCCCTAGTGGATGTTAGCTGGTTATCTACCGAACATGACAATTAACTGAAAATAATCTAACCAAGTCTTAATATATATAAAAAAAAAATCCCTGAATTTACCATACTCGAATGAAGCAAATGAATTGACAGGCGGATAAATAAAGAAAGGTACCCCATCGAGCGCAGGCTGCCCGTCAGGCTCTTTAGTTTGGCCAGTCGGCGGTTCCAGACCTCCAGTTCATTGATTCGTGTCTCCAGGTCGTCGGTGAGCTTCGACAGCTGCTGCACGGCACCGATGTTCTCCATGAAGATCTGCTCCTGTAGGAGGAAGAAGAGGAGCATCAGCGAGACGAAAGACTGCTGAAAAAAAACAAACGGGAGTTTTTGGAAAGGCCGCAGAGTTCGGACGACAAGACGACTCGGGTAGCTCAACGGCAAATTTTTAGACTGTGGCAATTTTGTGAGTTTGACAACTGTTGAGTTTTTACGGTCACGTAATGCCGGTTATGAACCTGAACGAACGCTCGACTCAAACTGGTGCTGACAGCAGCCAAGTACGCCAAAGAAATACCACCAAAGTCTGACTCGATGATTCATTGGGAAATACGTTTGGAATTAAGATCCGAAACAATTTAGTCAATTGACAGAAATCCAAGAAGCTAAAAACGTCTTCGGTCTCAAGCTTCTCAAAATGTGTCGATTTCGCAATTTCTTCTGTTTGTCAAATTCAAAACGAGAACGCCATAAACACAACAACCGTCTACGGTTCAGGAAGAACGACGGAGGATCTACCTTGTCCACCATGAGGAAGTTATGGATCCTCTCTCCGTCCGAACACGTGACGTCTCCGACCTCCTTCACCGCGAACGGCAGCAGCTCCTTCACCTCCTGAGCTATAAGACCTAAAACATCCCACGATACTGCCGTTTATTAAACAATCAACAATCCGATGATCCTGATGAACTTGACCTGAAGACGCCTTTATGAGCCTCAACACTTAGATCGAAGTGTCGCAATGATGAGTGGCAGCACCTGTCTGGTGGGTGTGGTCTATCCCCATGGTGGAGGCAAACTCCGGCTTATAATCGAACTCAACGATCCTCATCTGAGTGATTCTCTTCAGCTGCTGCTCGGAGTCGACCTGCCAACCAAACAAAGGGACGGATTTGTGGTGATTTTCAAGAGGCCTTAAATAAATGTAAAAAAATGTTGTCCTCATAATTAAAGTATTTCAGTGACATTCATTCATCGTCTCACCTCCTGTATGTTCTGCTTGGCGCGGCAGTCTGACGGCTGCATGACGGCGCCCATCACCTTGGCGTTACCGCAGACGACCAACGCCTCGTCCGGGGAGTCGGTGTTGACGCCAACTCGGCCGTGACAGACCACGACGTCCTGCGCCGCCCCGCGCTGCCACAAGGTGTCGCCATCCATCTCAAACTGACCCGGATTAGACGCCTTAGGGAGGGTAGACGTCACCTTAGAGATATGTCCTCTTTCTGGGCTTTAATGTGTTCTAAAACAGTTTGATGCATCGTTTGATTTGATTATCGGTCGTTACCCTGACGACGATTCTTTCAGACACCAGAGCCGTAAGGAGGAAAGTCTCCTCTCCGATTGCGGCGTACAGACCAACCACCATCTGGAAATACCTGCAGAAACACACTCACAGTTAATGCGTAGCTCTTTCGCCACGTTCGTGCGTTCAGTCTTCTGCTCACGCACCTCTGATCGGGGTTGGGTTTGCCTTTCTTCCTCATGTTGTTGGCCGTCGTCTCGCTGAAGTGCAGCCGGCCGAGCGTCACCTTGGTTATTTTGCCACCGGGCAGATTGACCCTGGAGGATCATAATTTATCGTTTTTAGACCAATTTAATACTTATTGAACTAATGCAGTTCAAATGAGAAAAAAGCTGCTGTTTGTAGATACTGTGATTTCCCAACGTCACTGTTTCTGTAGTTATTGCTCTCAGAGTTGTTAGTCAGCAGAAACTAAAGTTTATTGCCTAAAAATGAGAAGCTTTCCGAAAGGCTTTCTCAAACTTTGACCTGATAACACAGTTGGACCGTTTTCAACTGACGTCCAATGAATTATAACTTCAAGGCAACTGTTGTAACTGGTCATCAGTCGGTACTCTTACTCAGTTACCTACCTGACCGGGTGGAAGGGCCTCTTGCTGCGGTCCGGTTGCGACTGCTCAATGGTCACCAGGTGGTTCGGAGTTTCCAGCTGTGAAGATGAGGTACAGATATCTAACAGAGGAATACTGCAATGAAGGATACTGAAGCCCCTTTTTCCACTGTGCTTTTTTGGGGTTTTCAATCGGGCAAAAAGGTTGTGGGATCGTAAATGGTATTACTTTTGGTATCACCTTCGTCAAGCTTCCAAGTAAGCTGAAACTAAATGGTAATGTAAAAAAAACACGCCTGACCACTGACTGGTTTGAGGGGAACTATCGCCAGACATCTAGACCGAGATGTCCTTCACAAACTGATAACAAGCCGGCTACTTTTAATTTAATGCTTTGGAAAAACACCACCTGGTTGGAGGGTGGATCAGAATCACTTCTAATCTAGATGTGGTGTATTTTGTTAAATAGCCACAATCCATTCCAAGAGTCAAGGTTCAGTTGAAGGTGGACTAAAAGGAGCATAAACCTGGCTCGCCAGTCACTGCAGTTGTTGGTCAATGAATAGCAACGTCCTCCTGCTTCCTGTGTTCACGCTAACCTTGGCTCAACTTGTCCTGTCCTTGGTTGCGATCAGAGAATCCCGTACGCACCTTAACCCCGAACACTTTTATCAGGAAGTGGTCGACCTCCCGCAGTCCGCTGGGCGTTCTGACGTGTTGCGGCTCTGCGGTCACGCCGATGTGAACGGTGACCTGAAAGTGATTCTTCTTCTGGCAAACGAAGGACTCGTCAGCGGCGGAGTAGTTGAAGCCTTTATCTGTGTCCACGTGGTAGGCTGGAGGAGACCTAAAACAACAGAGACATACCAATCCTGCTGACCTTTATAAAGGGGGATCGCGGTGCAATGAGGTCCAACAGAGAAGAAACTCTCGACAACACCTAACCAGAATTAGAAAACGCTGATTCGGCTGTACTCACAGCGTCTGGTAGCTGCCGTCGTAAAAAGTGCTCCACTGTTCTGGACTGTACTGGTTCCATGTCAGCAGCTGGTAGGAACCCGGAAACGGTCCGCCGACGCCGCCACCGAAAGTCCCATCGGCCTCGCAGCAGGATGCGTCGATTCCCGCCGACGGTTCCTCGGACTCAGACCGCCGCCTCTTCTTACTGTCCGGGGAGCTGAAGAAGGACGAGACAGATTCAGAGCTCTCAAACCAAACAGACGATCACCGGCGCAAGTTTTGAGTCTGATTCTTCGTCATGTGATTCTGATTTCCTGGTGAAGAACTTCACGACCTCGAAGGGAACTTCTGTTTCCATCTTGGTTAAAGACTGATTTTCCAGTACTAGACCTTGTTACTAAAAATGCATCTCAGAAGTCTACCGAAAGGTTTTAAGTACCTTCCTCAAATATTTGAAGTCCCTACTCACAAAATATTTCTTCGGACGGACATTTACCCTCTTGGTATAGTTTTTTTTTTTTTAAAGGTGACTTGTCTGTTTACCAGGTGTACAGCGTGGAGGCGGAGCCTAGCAGGGGGTTCGAAGAGGTTGAGGGTACGTTGTGGACGATGCTGGGACCGGCGCAGGGTGCACCGTAGCTGTTTGCCGGAGGGACGGGTGGAGAAGGAGGTGTGGGCGGGGTGTAAACCTGCGAGCCGCCGTCTCGACTCAGGTAGTGTTGGTGCTCAGGTGAGTGGTGTGTGTGCTGCTGCGGATGGGCGGGTGGACCGGGTGGACCGGGTGGGGCGGGTGGACCGGGTGGAGTCCCAGACTTTATGTAAGTGTTTGTGAAGCCTAAACCGCAGAGCTGATTGTGGGTCAGCAGGTTGGGGTGGGTGGGGGTGGAGCCTCCATCCTTAAAGCGACAGGACGAGGACGAGGCGGACCGGCTCGCGGGTTGAAACGCTTCCTGGTTGGTGTGATGGTTGGACCAATAGGACGGCTCGTAATGGAGGTCTGCCAATTAGAAAAAGAACACCGCTCACACCCACTTTATAAACTGTTTATCGCTCTATTTCCAAATTATTTGTGGTACGAGAGTGGATGACGGGCTACCTGGTATCTGAGCGGGCGAACACGCCTCTGAGCTCGAATCAGGAGGCGACTCTGGGAGCATGCTGGGAAAAAAAACAAGGACAGAAAATACACAACCTGACATGAGCGACTTTGAGTATGTTTTTTTAATGTTAATCCTGCAGGGAGCTTCTTGACCTGATAACCAACTGGGTCAATGCTGATTTTGATAAATGTTATAAGAATGTGTGTGTAGAGAAATTACTGCTACTACTTTATATGTCCTGTAAAACATCAGGAAACAAACACAACAATACTAAACTTACTCTATCTTTGATAATGAAATGTTAACCTTTGAACTTTATTCAAACCTTATTACTGATGTTCTTCATTTATCAGACTGATTATATTGATCAATAAACCATCACAGAGAAGAATGAGGAGGTTTTTTTTTTTGCATGAATCAAGCTCCAATAAAATAATTCCCTACAAGCAAAATAGTTTTGTATGAGACGTTTGTAAGAATAGAATTGAGGGAAAAGACCAAAAATAGCTCCTGCAGAAAGGACTTAATAATTAACTTATTAATTACTTTTAATTGCTTTAATTACACATTAAAAAAGAGGTCGCTAACAGCAGTCTCCCAGCACATAAACCTGGCTACAGTTTTCTCTCTTGTTGCCCAAACTTCTTCTTCAGGACGAACTAGTTCATTTATTGGCTGATTCACACAACTAAACTTCACTGTAAACTTGCGGCTGTCTTATTAATACAATTTTTCACAGTGAAAATATGTGTGTGAATCTTACAAGCTGCTTGGGTCCATGTCGTTGCTGAGGTACTGCTCCAGGATGCTCGTATCCACGGCGACCGAGTTGTCCAACACACCACTCACATCCTGCCCTGCAGGGACACACACACACACACACGGTGATCAATAACTGCTGATGTCAACCACCAGAGGCAGATAAGGAAACAGATAACAGACTGTGGTTATGGTCTGTTGACCTACTGCCAGGAAGTGAGATTGTATTTTAGGAATCAGAATGAAAGTATTGATTCGGAAATCATATAAAAGTGAGAGATTGAACCGTGATGAACCGCTGGAACTTCCTCGAGGACCAAAACCACCTTAAGTACTACAACCTTTTTAAGGCTTGAATATCCTCAAGAAACCTGGGACCTTCTTAAAAATCAGAAAAAACCCTGTGAAGGACTTTCGTAAGGACCATTTGAACATCTCTGAACACCCTTGGATCCTCCTAAAAGACCACGAAAACCTTTTCATGGACCTCTGGAACCATTTTATGACTCACACCAGTCACTTCACGAGCCTCCTCAGGTGTCAGCCACTTCAAGAGACAGGGGAACTACGTCAAGGACTGTAGAAGATCTTCTGAACTTACCAAGAGACCGTAAGAATCACCTTGAGGGTCAACGACAGTCCCTACAAGAGACAAGTCAACAGTCAATGTCTTTAAGGTCCACTAATACTACCCCAACGACCCCAGAACCGTCTTAATCATAAGAACCTTGGGATGAATCCCTGGCACTTTCGTGAGGAACATTTAAATATCTTCAACCGCCAATGGATCCTCCTCGAAGACCACCATTGACCTCTAGAACCTTCTTATTGACTAACACCAATCACTTCGAGAGATCTTGAACCTCCATAGGATCAGTCGCTTCAAGAAACCCTGAGACTCCATCAAGACCGACAGAGCGTGTTCTGAACATTTTGAAAGACCATAAGAACCACCTGAAGAATCCCAAGAACCTCCTGAGAGTTAACAACGGTCACTTCAAGAGTCAACTACTTCAAAGGCAACTCAGTTCTCCTCAAGGACTCTGGAACCTCTTTGGGGGAGACGACTAGAACCACCTCAAGAGACCCTTGAACTTTCCTAAAGACCACTAAAACCACATCCAGGACCCCAGAACATCTTCTGAACATCCTGAAAGACTGTATGAACCACTTCAAAGGTCAATGAAGGTAGTCAACGTCTTAAAGGTCCAATACGACGACCTCGAGGATGACCCGAATCTCCTGGATGGTCTTCCAAACCTTGTTCTTCAACAGATTCTGTAATTTTCACACAAGATTAATCTTACCGCTGAAGAACTGCTGTAGCGCCTCGTTCTCTCCCAGGACCTGGAGCGGCAGCCGGCCGGGTTCGGGCTCCATGCTGCCCAGCAGGGGGCGCTGCAGACAGGGGGAGTGGAGACGAATCAGGAAGGGTCCCCGGCTGGACCTCCTGCAGGGCCGGAGATACCTACGCTGACACAATAAACAGAAACATTAATTATTAAACAAGACTTTTCAAGAGAAATGTGAATTAACTGAAGAACGAAACTCCACGAAAGCTGAAAATCCTCCCCCCCCCCAGAAAAACAATTCAAAAGTGTCTGATATCTTCACAACAGCTGCATATCGTGGTTATCGGTGAGAGCAGAAAGGTTTATGATGCTGAAATAATGATGCAGAGTTCAAGGTTAAAACCCCTGAACACATGTAATAAAGAAAGATTAACTCATTTGGGGCAAAATCTTCGAGTCTGTCTTCGAAAAACATTGAAACGTGCGTAAAGCGTTCCGAAACTATTCATTCGGCCATTTTTTTTTTTGTTCCTCCATAATAATTTTTTATATAATAATTATGGAGACATTTTTAGTTTCTTTTAAAGGTTTTCATCACCCTATTTAGAAATTGTTTCATTTATCAACAGCTGTTTTTTTCATGGAAAAAAAAAAAAAGTCAGATGGACTCGAGCGTTTTGTGGACCTCCATCGACCCCAACCTCCTCCCGGACACTCTGCTGTGTAGTTCATTGAGCCGTTGATAAAATTTTACCCAAACATAACGGAAAAACTATTTAGTGGTGTTATTTCTACGGCACATTGATGAGCATGTTGGCCTTCAAAATAAAATGTTAGTTGTGAAGTTGTTAGAAGAGGAACGTCGTCTGTCAGAGAAAGCTTGTTTTAACATAAATATTCATGATTGATAAAATGATTAATTTATGACCCATTAGGCACTTTTGATTTTTGCTTTTGTGAAGTCTTATTTTGAAAAAAAGCAAAACTAAATTGGGGGAACACAATGTTTTTCAATTTTTACTGAACTGTTATTGGATTTTTTTTCCGACTTTTCTAATGTATTCACACCTGAACTGCAGCACTGTTGATAAAATAACTGATAACTTCTCTTTAAACTGACTTAAATCTGCTCGACACATTTGTTCAAACACACCTGTGTGCGTCTCCAAGATGGCCGCCAGTCAGTTGCAACAATTTCTGACTTTATCCGACCTGCTCGGCCTCAGGTATAATCCATCTGTGAGGGCGGGTTTAGCTCCAGATTTTAGATCCTTAAAGCCTCTCCAAATGTCCAAAATATATTCCTTTTCTGTAGTTTTAGCCGAGAGAAAAATAATCCCTTTCGTGGAATAATTCCTCGTTGTTGTTTGTGGCGTCGGTGGATCGTCTCCGTCTGTCAGCTGGACTTTGAGCTTTGAACAGGAAAAGGTAAAACACATTCACACACCTGACGCAGGCATGAAGCCATAAAGCAGGCGGCCACACACACACGCACACAAAATGAGCCTTTCTTGAAATGTTATGATATTCGCTGATATTCATCGTACATAAACCAACAATGAAGAGTCCGATAAAGTTGGACGATATTTCTAATAATTACAAAACAACAGCAGAACTTATAAACTTCTAATTTCACATTCATAGCTGATAAGTTGTTAAAAAAAATTCTGAAAGCTGCATTTGTTTAATACAGACTTCCGTTTTTGTTCATGGAAACAAACTGTAGGCGTCCACACAGCAGGGGGCGCTGCTGCACAGACAATGAGTAGCATTAACGTTAAAAAAAAAGTTTGTGTCAACTTCGGACGTGTAATTTAGATCAAATATATGAGTAAAATCACAATATATTAGCTAAATTTTACTTCTATAGTCTCCGCTGTTTCCAGGAACGCTAGAAAACACATCGCAGCTCGTGAACTACCAAAAACTCTCCAATGTCACAAGAGGGCAACGTTCATATGAGTTATTTTCTTGTACAAAGTAATTTTCCAATGGAAGATTTTTTTTTTTGCTATTTAATTAACACATTTGACTTACTTTCCATCTTGCTGTAGAATTAATTGGCCAGCAGGTAGCAGTGGAGGCTTTTTCTTGAATGTAAATCAGTGTCCTTTTATTACTTCAACACTTACAGCCCATTGCTGCCAAAGTGTTACCATAAAAAAAAGACATAAATTTTATCTGCTCTAATGTATATAAAAAAAAAGGTAGATAAAACAGGTTTCATGAAGGATTCAGTGTCAAATCAGATCAAATAAAATGAAGCACATCAGGTGAGTCTCTGTGTCCAGCAGATGGCGACGTAGGACTGCAGCTTCTTTGGCAAAAGAAGTCCCTGATGGATGAAGGATGAGATGACTTCGAGGGCCCAACAAGACGACTGGAGGATCCACAGGACGCCGAAACATAAAAAAAAAAAACAGAAACACACATGAAGACAAAGAAGTGAAGCTTCGTTTTTTTTCCACCTCCTTTCAGTTTTTTATGGAAACTTGTGCTTTAAGAAACAGCAGAGATCAGTACTTTATGTTGTGTTTAAACTTTTGCCGATTTTGATCGCGGCAGATTGAAAGACATCGTTGGTACTTTTTGAAGTTTGGTTGGATGAGGTCGTCTCTCCGAGCCACCAGACTTCTTTGACAAAAAACAGTAATTTTACCCCCACAGGACTCGTGAGTTGCTGGTTCACTGCCTCCTCGATCGGTTTGCGTGTCTTCGGATCCGAACTGACGTGATTAAAATACAACAGATTAAGTTGCCTAACTGTTTGCGGTACAAATCCATCAAAGAAGAAGAACAAACACCAGTTTCTACAGGAGTCAGAATGACGGAGGTCTGATCCGCCTCAGGTTGCGTGAAAGTCACCGAATACGATCGTAAATAAATTCACCTCAGCAGCAGCGAACGATGAGTCAGCGCTCTGGTTTCTTTGTTCTGGGTAATTGTGCGATTGTTTTAGAAATAATAAAAGTGTGACTCACCTCAGCTTGGTTGTCTTCATCCGTTGGATTTTTTTTTTTTTGAGGTGCTGATACAAAAGTTCAACAAACAAGTTTCTGTAACAGTTGACTCACAGATGCAGGAAACTTCAAAGAAAACAGCAGGAACACATTTTAATGAACTTCTAGGAACCTAAAAAACCCAGAACCGCAACACCTGAAGCTGGTGATGGGATGTTTGCACAGGTGGGTCATCGGTGGGGACGGATGCCTGAATCAGATTACCAGGCAATAAAGAGCGAAAGGAAGTGAAGCGGTCAAACTGAAGGACATCTGCTAGTGCAGCGTCAACACCAAAGAAACGCAAAACGACACCGAAGAGACACGAGAAGACAGAAAAAACACGGGACAAAACCGAAGAGACGCAAGACCTCGTCGAAGGAACGCAAAATGAGACCGCAGCTTAAGACAACACCGAAGAGTCGTAAAACCAGACCTAAAAGTTGCGAGAGGACACCGAAGAGACGAAGAACAAATGCTGAAGACGACACTGAAAAGACGCAGAGACGCAAAACGATATCGACGAGATGCACAACAACAGAGAAGAGTCCAGTCTGCGGTTTACGGGGACGAATCTGAATCCAGTTCTGCTGCAACGTGCTCGAAGGTTTCCAACTGAGGCTGTTAACAAAAGGTTCTTAGTAAAGTGCTCGCTGAGTGCTACATGTGTCCTCAGGTGGTCGAAACCTTCACGGACTCAGAGCTTCAGAGGCGATCCTCAGCATCACGATGTCGGCGGCTCGCTGTGATTCATCCGTCGGTGACGAACGGGCCGGCGTGACTCATTCGGGCTAAAAAAAGAGTTTCGAATTCAGACAATTACACAAGAGATCGGCTGCAGCTGAGCGCTCAGCGGTCGACAGCGGAGTCATCGGTCCACATCAACGGAAACGAGTCTGACGGAAGAGCGAAGGAGTCCTGATCTCTTTTTTTACGCCTCGGCAGCTTCCAGCATCGACTCCAAAAAGGTTTTCACAAATAAAATGCCGTAAAAAAAGATTGAGAATGAAATCTCAAGGCAGGTAAAAAACACAAAACATGTGGACATGCTGTCGTGCTGTTCTTTGATGACGTCGTACTACGAGGCCCGTTTGTGGTTCCCAACGTTCATATTCGGGGTTGATGTTGGAAATCTGTCGGCGACGACTAGATGGTGTCAAAATTGGACGAAGTTCCTGTCGTCTGATAAGATTTTAAAGTACTTTTACTGTGATATTTAAGTCCAATTTGAATGCAGATCTTTTACTTTGGGTATTTTAAAAGTTTCGTACGGGTACTTATAAACTCATGGGAGCTGTAGTCAGTCCCATACTTTCAAGTCTCTCTTAAAATGATACTCACCTATATAACATTATGCTGTATTTACACTCAAACTGGTTTTGGTCACCGTAGTAATTCCTCTATTTGTTTCTGCCCACGAAAAAAAAAGAAGTAAAAACGATTCGAAACTAATTTCAAGTTTCAGGTTGAGATGAAAGATAAAAGAAATAGACAAAAACCTCAAAGCAGTTTCAGCCACAGTTTTATTTATATCACAAACTAAAAACTTCACTCTGAATTTTACAAACTAAAATAACTTCAATATTGTACAAAAGTTTACAACAGGAAGAGAAGTTTGAACCGTTCAGGTTTTAAACGAAGCTTATAAACGTTTTTGTTTTTTTTCAAAATTTTAAGTGCTGATCACAGAAAAATGCGGCAGTTAAACGGCCACGCGGCGGACATTCAAACAGTCATGCTTACGCTTTACTTTTTTGTTCTGTTGCGGCATATGTGGGCGGAGCCAGCAAACAAGACTCCACCCACACTATTTTTTTTTTCTTTAGCTAGTCAACGTGATAATCAAAAATATTAGAATTAAAAAAAATACATCACAGTAAATGTGTTTTCACAAATTTCAAAAACCCCACTGGACAAACAGATCCACCTACTAACTTTTAACAGAGCTTTCGACTACATCTCATTGTCTTCTTCATTAGAGTTAAAAAAAATAAAATAAAAATCAACTTGCATTTTTCATGCCCACATTAGATTTGCGGAAAATCTCACGCAGATCGTGAGTTTGGACGTCGAGTTTGGACGACGGCACATGCAGACGCAAAACGTACAGATTTTAAGAGTTTGTAGTGAAAACAAAACAAACATGTTGAAAAAAACCGTATGGTTAACGTACCACCACTGAGATGTGACTTGGGATAAGGACAGATGGATAATAAATGTAAAAGTGTATAAATTTGTTTCTTGGATTTAATCCAGACACGAAATGCTTCCGATGACGAGCGTAAATGGGCCACAATGTACGTACGAACATTTAAAACATTATAAAACAAAACAGATTTCTCACAGTCTACATTTAAGAAAAAATAGGATTGTCACAGTAGCCAGTATTTACAACATTATGTACACACATAAACTGTATACGCACACACATACGGTCACATGACGGGTCCTTTATGTCCAGTAAATTCATTTTCTTTCTCCGACAAGGAAACTCTTAACTTCTGGTGATCTGAGCTGCTTAACGTCAGATTTTAAAGGTTTAAAGGTGCAACATGTAAAAAAAAAAAATCAGGTTCCGTCTTGTAATACCACTTTGTGCCTTAAGAGGCGATAGTGAGTCACCGCGGCGTCCAGTTTCTGCAGTTTGGTTGAATTTTGTGAATTCTTGCACTAATGTTAACGAGTGTTTTTTTTAAAATACTCAATGTTTAGAAAGTGAGATTGGAAAGCCAGTATTGGATCGACTAAAAAACTATAGTGATCAGCTTAGCCTGCAGCTTACGTTATAGCAAGACCATAGCAGCAAAAAACAACAACACGGAAAACCATATATTGGGACCATCTGGAATGTTTTTTCATACGTTTTGTGGCGTCATCGGCTGCACTAACAATCGGCTTTAAATGGTCTCAACAATGTTGGAACGTGGTTTTGTTTGCTACGTAAAATTAGGACGAGCTAATTTAGCTAGCTACATACAGATATTCCAACCGCTCTGAAGCGCATAAAAAACCAGCTAACCGAACATATTAACACCGTCGGTAACGTAATACAACAGCTACCTTTATTAGCTACCGCTACTTAGCAAACGTTAGCGGTAACAGCTGTTTACTTACGATGCTTATGTTTGGCAAAGAGTTTCTGCCAAGAAGTAAAAGTACATTACTTTCATGGTCTGAGAGCAGATGAGACGCTACAGTGACTCACTGTCACCCCTTGTGGCGCGGGGTGGTATTACGACACGTAACAAGCCAGAACTAGCTGGTTAGCATGCTAACTTGAGTAAATA
>NW_027185439.1:449625-489625 GCF_022577435.1 Embiotoca jacksoni
AGTTCTTATTCTGACAGGAGATTTCTGTCCGTTCTGGAAAGCTACGTCACTTTGAGAGACTTTTTATCACTTTGAGCCACGTGATGGTTCCGAGTTCAAAATATAATTTTTTTTTTTTTTAAAGTAAAATATTTTTATGTGCAGAAGAATTTTTTTATCACAGGAATTGAGTTTCTTTTCCTTGACTTGCAATTTGTTTTTTCGAATTCTTTGAATATAACCGCAAAAAAACTCCCAAAAATTACACATCACAATTTTTGAAAAAATCTGCTGCAAATTTTTTGGGATCAAAACAATCACAAAAAGACCCTTCTCTACTTTCCTGGATTTTGTTATATATTCCCTGCGAGCTGTATCTTAAAAAAAAAAAAAAAAAAAAAAAAAAAAAAACATGACAGCAACATATTTTTCTGATAAGTTATGTTTCAATAATCGTCCGTCGGTCGTGCTTTGATGTCCCGTGACGCTCCCCGGTAAAGTCGTGTAGATAAAACACCAGGTTGCGGTGGGTCCTGCAGGTCTGTATGTTTTTCAGGAGGCCACGGCGGGTTCAGCCAGTCCACACCTACCCAGCATGCATCTCTGCGGTGTCCTATCGCCGTAGTGACGTTTCTCACGCCGCGGCGACAAATATCACACACGCTCAGACACTCACAGCTGGCAGCGGCAGCAGAACAGCAGCCGGAGTCGTGTTCGGGTTCCCGGTGAGGTCAGCCTCTCCGAGTCCAGCTCTCCACGCTCAGCTTCTTTTTTTTTTTTAATTCAGCTCTCCAGTTTATCTTGAACGTTCGTACGTGACACGGCGCTGCCGGTAGGCGAGGACGGATGATGTTACTTATCGTATCCTCGCCAAGACACCCGAGCCGCTCGGTCGCCCCCCTCGCTTCAGACCTGAACTCTCGTCCCTCAGAGCTGCAGCAGAGCGGAGATCGGGAGGATATCTGATAATGCTCGAAGGAAGGACTTGAATAACAGATATGATATCGCTCCGGGTGGAGGTTCGGTGATGGTGGCGGTTGTTCTGGATCCTTGTCTGTCCATTTTTCGGCCTTTTGTCCGAGGTTGGGGTCTTGGTGGCTGCGGGTTTAAAAGTCCATGCTTTCGCTGTCCATGGAGACGAAGTACTTCCGCTAATAAAGGTCTGATTCACACAGTCTCCTCCAGCAGCTGATGTTGAGATACATCGACTGAAACATTGACACAGGAGTGTGTGTGTTTACGTACGTTGTGGAGACTTGATTTTTGTCCCCAAAAATTAAGTCCCCATGAGGTCAATTGTTATATTTTAGGATAAAAACTTGCTTTAAGGTTCGTGTAAGTCTACGGGAAATGAGTGTAAGTCAATGTCAAGTCCTCTGAAGTGCTGAAAACCCAACTGTGTGTGTGTGTGAGAGAGACTCACAGCTCCTCCAGGAAGTGCAGGTTGGACAGAGCGCCGCTGGACAACACGGTCAGATTATTCATGCTGAGATCCCTGCAGACACAGTTAAGAGTTGTTAATGTCTCGAAAACTTCACACCTTCTGGTTCAGAGGTTGTTGACACACCTGGATTTCAAATTACATAAAAAAAAGAGACAAAGGAAAGTTATGAAATATATATGAAAATGAACATTTAGCGTCAAAGACAAACAACATCCCGACGTAAACGTGAAATAGAAGCATAAACAGAAGAGTTAATGACTCATGAATTATTAAAGCTCAGTTATGTTCAGACACAGAAACCATTCAACCTCCTTCACGTACAAACATTCGGTTGGACCGAGCGTCCTCTGACAGCTGGCGTGTTTGTACGTCTATCTTTGTGAGGACCGTCATTACTAACCTAGGCCGAGGTCTACCACTCAAAGTGGTCCTCACAAAGATAGAAGTAGAAGTAGACACACACACACACACACACACACAGGACTTCACGCCTCCCTCGACGAGCCGGCGAAAGGAACGAGTCAACACACACCCGAGTGGGAAACAAGGCCGGAGTGGAAGTTACTGGAAACACAGCGGGACCAAGAAACCAGGAAAGGATGAATGAATCGGAGAATGAAGAAGGTTTCCCTCCTCCGCTCTGACGGTTCAGGACCATCAACCTCTTGCAGAAACCTCTCGCTCTCTTCAAACATCTTAGCTCAAGACTTTAAATCAACGACCACAACTCCGATTTGTTCAATAATTTCTATTGTTTTTTCTAAGGTGGTAACGAGTCCTAAAATTTACAATAAAATCTGTAAAAAGTACGCGGTTTCTGATCTGAAGCCTCGATTGACAACAAATAGACACAAAACAACTACAAATAGATCAAAACTGCGATATAGACTTGAAAAATGACAATAAAAGACACAAAACAACCACAAAGAGACAAAAGATTACAACAAACAAATGAAAAATGACCTCAAGGTGACAGAAAATTCCCAAAAAGAGAGAATTAACTACAAAGAGACACAAAGAGATAAAAAAATAAAAAAATAAATGACCACGAAAAGACACAAATGACTGTAAAGTGTAAAAAAACAACCGCTGTTTGTACCGTTGAACACTTTTTGTATTTCATCGTTCTTCATTCGGTGTCGTGAATGTTTTGGTCGCTAACAAGTTTTACAGATTCGAGCGAAGTCAAAACAAGGTGACATCATGTTTTTGCGATTTGCTCAAAGTGACATCGTCGGTTGTGTTTTGTGTTTCAGCCGATGACGTCGTTCCCTCCTTTTGTGTTCGTTCCTTATCTGACCTTGTCTATTTGTCTGATTCTGTGTGTGTGTGAGTGTGTGTGTGTGTGTGAGTGTGTGTGTGTGTGTGTGTGTGTGTGTGTGTGTGTGTGTGTGTGTGTGTGTGTCTGATCACTATCGGCAGGTAGCGTCTCTTCGGCTCTGAAAGGAAGCTGCAGACAGACGGTCTTCTGTCTTCTGTCTTCTGTCCTGAACGCACACTGAGGGTGTGTCTGTCTGCAGGTTGAATTTACCGGCTGTTAAGGAACTTTCTCAACACTCCATAAAGCCTGTTAATGTGTCCACGGGTAGTCCACACACACACACACACACACACACACACACACACACACACACACACACACACAGAGAAGGTTTGTTTGGACTTGTTCCTTCGCTCGGACCAGACGAACACCGTTACGGCCGATCGGCTTTTTACAGCTCCTCACAAAAAGACAGTGTTTGAAAAGCAGATTTCATTCATTCATTAGCCAACGTTCATGAATACAACATGTACTTATAGACTGGTGTGTGTGTGTGTGTGTGTGTGTGTGTGTGTGTTTCCAGACACCGAGTTGTTCATTAGCCAGACGGAGGCCTCTAACGTCGTCGTCTACACGTGGCGACATATTGTCGATAAAAACTTCTCTTTTTTTTTTACGCAAATTACGATTTACGATGAAACGAATCCAAAGTCATTACGAGTTAAAAGGTTTTTTTTTTTATAAAAGAGGCTGAAGCTAAAAATAATCCCATTAAATTACTTTTTTGGGGACTTTTACGAGTCTCTCTATAAAGTTAATAAGCTGTTTTCCTGCTAACTGCTAACCAGCAGCATTAGTTGATGTCGGCTCACCGTTAGCTTAGCCTTCCGGTTTCATGTTGGTGTCCTGGTCGCTGAGGTTGAACCACACCTAGCCTGATGGAGCTTTGTGCCCTATAGATCGTGTTTTATCGTAGCCTCACGCCTCATAACATTACGTTAGCTTGTCAGCCTATTAGCTACAGTGAAACCACGTTGCGTTTTAGCCCTCGAACCTGATTTACATGGATGTTAGCATAGCTTTCATTAGTTGATGTAGGATTTCCATTAGCTTTACCCTCTAATGTTATTCTAGCTAATCCTGCTAGCTCATGCTACATCACAGGTAGCTTACAGCTGGTTTTTACAGCCAACAATCAAAAGAACTCAAATGTTCAACTCTAAAACAAAGAAAATCAACATGTTTCCATTCTGGAATCAAACGATATCAAACTTTGTAGAAACTGATAAAACACATGAAGGTACGAAGAGGTGATGTCGTTCCTGTTAAATCTAAAAACTTAAAAACGTTCCTCTTTATATATTGAATATTTATTATCGGACCAGTCGACCGTCACCTCTCTGTCTCCATCAGGAGATGTTGGACTTTATTGAGACCGTAATGATGATGATGATGATGATGATGATGATGATGATGAGGAAGAGGAGGAGGATGAGGATGGTGGTTTGTTGCTTTTAAAAAATAAGTAAATCTTCCAGCACTGATTAACCTGCTGGGAGAAAAACCAGATGACTTCATGGTGTCTGAAGTTCAGGCATGAATTCACTGATTGTTCTCTTCTGACTTTCAGTGCTTTCTGAAGCCAGGGCTTTTATTTTGAAACAGCCAGATTTATCTGGTGCACTGTGAATGTTTATGTCTAATAAATATAAATTATTTCAGAAAAACAAGTAATATTTTAGGACTTAAAATCCTAAGAGTTTGAAAATAAAATCAAAATGTATTGGAAAAAAGGGTAATACTTAGAGATTCAAATAATAACGAGGAAAATAATAAAATAATATTCTAAGTTAAGTGAATAAAATGTAAGAAAAAAGTTGTAATGTTTAAAATTAACAACTCTATTAATAAAATACAATGAAATAAATGAGAGAAGTAAAAATATGTGGCCAATAAAGTCAAAAAGAAAAAAAGATGTAATATTACAAGTGTGAAGTCGTAAATATGAATATTTTCTTAAAATAAAATAAATGTACTAACTGTACACTAATTGAGAAAAGAAATATGCTGTAAAAAGTCTTTAGTCATATTTTGTGAATCAATTCAATAAAAAAAAAAAAAAAAAAAAAGTTGCTAATCAATTTCACCTTTAATATTTGACTTTTTGTTATTTTTTGGATCACGTGTTTCAGTTTGACATCAACAACAACTTCAGGAGCTGTTTACTCTTATGTGAACACGGGGATGAAGAAGAAGACGCATAGATTATCCGTGTTGTGTGTTTTGTGTGTGTTTTGTGTGTGTGTGTGTTTGTCTTTTTTTCCGTCTCCTCGGGCTCAAACTGATGGATATCAGGCGATTATTCAAATGTCGGCGGGCCGCGGAAAGACAAACTCTGGAGAAAGAAAGAAAAGAGATCTGTGTAGTTCGGAGGCGTAGTGTGACAGCGAGGCCTCTCGCTGGTTTTGTCTTCTTTCGCTCTTTCTTTCTTGCCTTTTCTTTCAGTGTTTCGGGGGCGGGGCGAGCGGGGGGGCCGAGGGGGGGGGGCGGCCGAACGTACGGGGGTTTATTCCTCCGGTCTTTGTCGTCCAAGAGAAGAAAAAAAAGACACCAGAAGATAAACAGCAGCTCTTTGAAGGCGACCTGAAGGTTTTGTAGGAACACGATCGGCTACAACGGCGGACGACTAAATTATGATGTCACGGTTCGTTACGAACCGTGACATCACAAACGTTAACCCCCGAGACTTCAAGATTTTATCTCCTTATTAAGATATCGCTTTTCACCCCATTGTTTGGCTAACAACTTTAAAAAGGAGGGACGTCGCGAGAACCGACACTTTGGTACCAAATCAAGTTTCCGACATCGTGACGGTATGTTTGTTTTTTTTTCTTCAGTACTTCAGCTGTTGGATCCACTGAAAGATGTCAGACGATTCAATTTCAGGGCACTTAACAACATTAAAGTCATTACAACAATATATACAAAGGAACCAAATTCCCACGTAAACTAGTAGAGAAAAAAAAAAAACATTGAGAGAGAAAAACTTCCGGCACTGGAAAGCAAAAACGATCTTTTAGACAGGAAGAAACCTCCAACAGAACCTAAAGTTTACAATAACAACAACAACAACAACAACAACAACAACAGGTTCAAGCATCAAAATCAAAACAAATGAAAACCAGAACGAGGCTAGAAGGCCGTGAAACGCTGGCACATTTGGTGAAGAAGCATCTGGTGATAGCGACGACTACAAAAATGTTCTCGGAGTCTCTGGGTTTTTAAGAAAGTGAAGCCAAAGCGTTAAACCGCAGTTCCACTGAGGGCCACTAGGGGCCACTGGGGGCCGGCTCAGTAAACGTTTTCCACAAGTTGTTCAATAAACTCCCTCCTTCTGATCAGTGTTTCCCTCTGGAAATAATTCCAGCATCTATTAAATATTAGCACTAAGCTATGTTTTCAGTGTAGGTGGGCGGGGCAAAGTGTCACAGGAGGTCACCTGGAGGTCACCTAGAGGTCACCTGGAGGTTCACCTGGAGGTTCACCTGTCTTCTTGTCAACTTCAGAGTTCAAATTCTCAGGTATGATGTGTTCGCATGTACGAGTGAAACGCTTGCGAGACTAGGTGGTCGCTGCCAGAAAGGGGGCGTGGCTTCACGATCCTTCACATGTACATCGGTTCATTCATCAGCATCGCGGCTAAATGCATTCCTGAGCTGCTGTCAGTCAGAGGCAGAAAAGAGACTTTACAGACCCATTCAGAGCTCAGATGGGACCGCTGCTTAGGCATGCAGCACACACACACACACACACACACACACACACACACACACACGCACGCACACACACACACACACACACACACACACACACACACACACACACACACAGATGGCAGTATTCACACTGACGGAGATTGTAAAGTGACTCTGACGTCTGAAAACAGTTATTCTTTAAAAAGTCGTTGAAATTTATCAGAAAGTGCAAAAATCTCAAGACCAATCAAATACCAGGATTTCTACCTGTTGGAACATCCTGGTATTTGTTTTTCATACTCTGTGTTCGGACATCACGAAACAGTTCTGGTACAATCGGCCTTTGGATGCTCAGTATGTTCCCCGAGCTCAGTTTGAGGGTCGAGCTCGACTCGGTGAAGCACCAATCTGTAGAAACGACCTCTGACCTCAGATACAAGCATTTATGAATCAAATATATACTTGAATTAATCAAAATAAAAGCAAATTGGAAACGGACACGCCCGTTTCTCCTGGTAAACCGAGCCACGACCCCTCCGTGTATCTTTGGAGTAATGTTCAACTTTTGAACACGATTTCTATTCTTTTCATTTGTATTCCAAGACGGATGTTAAAAAAAAGGTGTTTTACTCTTTTAGTGGGACTAAAAACTGAGCAGTCGTTTCCACGACGACTGAGATTTTATAAAAACAAGAATCTGTTGAACGAACGTCTTTAATGCACATTTCTGTGTTTCAGTCTCAAATCAACACCAAGTTTTGTGCACAAAAACTGCATTTTAAAAATTAAACAGCTCTCTGCAAAACACACACACACACACACACACACACACACACACACACACACACACACACACACACACACACACACAGAAACTCCTTGATGTTTTGTTGGATTCAATTCCTGATTGGAGCTTTTAATAAAGACACAAAGAACCTTTGATCGACTGTCGCTGTGTGTGTGTGTGTGTGTGTGTGTTCCTTACAGTTTGTCTACCACAGGCAGATGGACACACACACACACACACACACACACATACACACACACACACACACACACACACTCACACACACACACACACACACACACACACACACACACACACGCACACACACACACACACACACACGGCTGGTCTGAATAGAAGAAGGTTTTCTTTAATGAGAGTGAAATTTAAATCCTGGACATTGTGCTGCTTTTCGGTCGCGGCCAAGAAAGACGAGCAGGTTTTCCTCCGAAACACAGTCAGATGACGTGATTTCTTTTTTTTACACCCGGGAGCTGAAAAACGCGTCTTGTTTCGGAGGTCGGTCACCTGCTGTGAAGTAAAATGGATTTGGGGTTCATTTTGGTGTCTCGCTTTAACAGGAGTTTACACTCAAAATAGAAACACTGAAACTTCACTAATAATGTTGTAAAAAAAAAGAAAAGACAAAAGGTCCACGGTGGAGCCAAAGAACCGAAAAAAAACTCTTTCAGGAGGACATCCGACGCCTCAGAAAAAACACTGGAAGCTTTTTTTAAAAGGACCGCCGACTGAAAATAAGTTATCCAACATCTTCCAGCCCTTCGGGAATTAATAAAGTACCACTATGACATCGTAAAGGGAACCTCGGACTAATCCAACACCTGCATTTACTGCTGAGCTCTAATCGGCACCAACTGGATGGCTTCAAAAACCCAAACAATCCTCTCGAAAAGCTCAAAGAACGATCTGTGAAACCCCTTTTAAGAACCTCTAAATTCATTTCATACCCGAAACCTTCTAAAAACCCAGTAGAACCTTGTTGGGTCTCCAGGAACCATTTAAAACACCTCTTGAACCATCAAGAACCCCTAAATGTATTAAAAGGACCTCGAAATCCTACAGTTTCTCTAAAAAATACTGAAACCTCTTCGAGTGCGCCTGAAGATCCTCTTAAAGAACCAGCAGAACCACTTTAAGTGCTCGAGGAACATCTTGAAAGACCTCTGGAAACTTCTAAAGAATTTGTCCTTAAGGATCTTTGAGGAAACCTTAAACCACCAGAACCTTGTTGGATTTTAAGGAACCATTTATTCCATCTCTAGAACCCTTTTAAATCTCCTCTCGAATTTCTAGAAGTCCATGAAGAAACCTTTGAATCTCTTCAAGAACCACGAAGGACCATGAGATCCTAGAGCTTCTGAATGAAACCAGAACCCTTCTCAAGAACCATCGGGACCTCCTCAAGTTCTCCCGGAGCCTCTTTAAAGGACTCCTGAAACCTTCAAGCATCCTTGAACATCCTCAAGGATCCGTTGAACCAAATACTGTTCGACGAGGACACCTGAAACCATCTGGAAACAGACTGAAACCCGGTTGGATCTCCAGGAACCTTTTAAAGCCCCACTAGGAGGTTATAAAGGAACATTTGAACCTCTTCAAGAACCATTAAGAACCCTGACATTCTGCAGCGTCTCTGAAACCTGAACGCCGTCTTCAAAAATCACATTAAGTTCAAGAACCTCCAGAACTTCTTAGACTTCTATAACTTTACAAAGAAACCTTTTGGACCTTCTTGAAGAACTTGTGGTTCTGGTTAAAAGTTCTCTAAAGATGTCTAAAAATCTGTCTTAGTTTACTTTGAGCTCTGAACAATTCAGACCTCCGAACCTTCAAACAACCCGCAAACAAGCAGAACATGTCAACACCGGAGAAATAAACAGGCGGAGCGGACAGGTGCTCCGGTTCTCACGACTGCATAACATCCGTGCACACTCACGCACGCACGCTCACACACAATGTCTGGGGAACTTCGCACAGATTGAGAGCAACAGGCTGAAGATGGAAACCTTTGAACCCTCCGCGCTGACTTACAGGTATGATGTGAAGACGCTCAGGTTGCTCGGTACCTCCCGGAGCCCCAGGTCCGAGCAGTCCACCCGGTGCAGCAGCCCGTCCACCTCGCACCGGCAGCGGCCAGGGCAGCTGGTCCGCCCCGCCGCCGGGTCCCCGTCCCCGGAGCTCCCCAGCCGGACCACAGGGGGGCTCTTCGCCCCGGCTACGGAGCTCCCCTCCGCGGCCGCGTAGCTCCTCGAGCCGGCCGAGAGGACCGCGAGCGCGGCCAACAAAGCCGCGAACCCCGGCATGTCCCCTCCGCGGTGCGTCCCGAAACTTTCAGGGTCCAAACTCACGAGTGATAACAACACACAGATGAACGTGTCGGCTCTGGTTCTGGTTGTTGGTCTGCCCTCCTCACCGGAGCCGGACTGGAAACGGTTCTGATGAAGTGGTTCTGATCCGGATTGAGGAGCGAAAGGAACATTTAAACAGATGAATGAGGTTGCAGCCTGCTGGAGCTCCGGTCGGCTGTTTGGTGGGTGTCCAGGCTGCACGCGTGGAGCTGCACGGTGTGAGAGTGAGTGTGTCTGTGAGTGTGTGTCTGTGAGTGTGTGTGTGTGAGTGTGTGTGAGTGTGTGTGTGTGTCTGTGAGTGAGTGTGTGTGTGTGAGTGTGTGTGTGTGTCTGTGAGTGAGTGTGTGTGTGTGTGTGTGTGTCTGTGTGTGTGAGTCCCTCCACTCACTGCAGGAGTTTGTAAACCTCAGTTCACTTATATCGTCACACAACATCTGAAACGCCTCACTTGTTTTTACACTTTAATTTAACAGATTTTCAGACATTTTATGCACAAAAAAAAAAAAATCAACTTTGATTGATTATTGATTTGTGATCTCAGTAAGGATTCCTTCAGAAATGAAGCTTAGAAATAAACTTTTTAACCAACTTCACTTCACATGATGCAGTTTTTTTTTTTTTTTTTTAAATGATTTTGAGATATTCTGGGCATTAAACTCCTGATTTGTTGTTTTTGTCATTTTTTAAGCCATAAATTATTGATTATCTGTGAAAGCAGCTTCTGTAATGAGGTTGTTTTTTGACTTTTTTGGTGAGTTTTGACTGTTAAACAGCCAGAAAAGAAACTTTATACATTAATCTGGAATGCATGGAAAATAATTGTTGAAAATAAAATATTCGATGTGAGATGTGCAAACTGTAAAATTAATTTACTGCTTTACATTCAGGAAAAAAAAAAGGAAGCAAATGAGCTTCACATAAGTTAAAACAAAGAGTGTGAAACAGATACAACAGACAAACTTGATTTCTGGACATTTAATGAATTAAATTCAAGTTGCTGATATTCTTAATAATATCTGTGATGTTTTAAATAATATATTTAGTTTTCCACACTTTGTTTGCCTTGTGATTCTTTGAAATTGTTTGTTTGTCTCCTTTTTTTGTCTTTTTTCCAAATATTTGTGGTCATTTTGCATCTTTTTCATTGATTTGCATTTTCTTTGCAGTCATTTTGTGTCTCTTTGTGTTGCTTTGTGTCAGTAATCCTGCCTCACGTGTGCAAACAACGATTTTACATGTAATAAATTAATATATGAACTGAATGCACTTGTGTGTTTTTAATATTTCATTTGTAAAAACATACATTTTTAGTCCCTGGAGATGACCGGGTGTCTCAGGATGGAGGACAAAGGACCAGAAATGCTTCATTTTTATATTTTAATGTACAAATATCATTAATCAGTAAGTAATCAAAGTCACTTAAACTAAACCTGTTGTTTGGGGGATCCTGGAGGTCAAAGGTCACTGCAATCTGTCCCCCCAAAAACCACATCTGAACCCCTTTAAACGTCCCAAAGTGAGGACGTCACTCTCTGAAAAATGTCCCCTCAAAGGTTAAAACACAGACTTTGGGTCCCCACAAAGATAGAAAGACAAGTACACCGAGCCGTGTTTAATGATTAACACCTCTGACTTCCTGTGTGTGTTTTATGAAAATAAGACAGTGACTCTCTATATTGTAGGAATGTGTGTGTGTGTGTGTGTGTGTGTGTGGGGGGGGGTGTTACAAGGTGAGATATGAAGATGTTATCTCTCTCTCTCTCACACACACACACACACCTGAAGCAGTGATGCAACAGTATTAGGCAACCAGGAAAGATATCTGTCTTTATGCTCATTTAAAGGAATAGTTCAACATAAATGTCCTTTTTGTTTTTAAAGTATTTTTTTACACAATTTAATAATAAAAAAATGTAATGTATTTTTAATTATGTTTTTGTACAAAAAAAAAAGAGAAGAAAACTTTCTGTAAATGTTGTTCAGTGTATTTTGTTTCCTGAGTTTATCCTGGAAGTATTCGAAGTTTCTTTTTAGCTGCTTCTATTTTCAGCTCGACTCTGACCTCCAGTGGCCAAAAGCTGCAGCTGCAGCCAAAAACAGAGGAAGAGGAGGAAGAAGGTTCCAGGAGGTTTTGAGGTTTTCCAGGAGTCCTTGAGGAGTTTCCAGGAGGTTTTGAGGTTTTCCAGGAGTCCTTGAGGAGTTTCCAGGAGTCCTTGAGGAGTTTCCAGGAGGTTTTGAGGTTTTCCAGGAGTCCTTGAGGAGTTTCCAGGAGGTTTTGAGGTTTTCCAGGAGTCCTTGAGGAGTTTCCAGGAGTCCTTGAGGAGTTTCCAGGAGGTTTTGAGGTTTTCCAGGAGGTTTTGAGGTTTTCCAGGAGTCCTTGAGGAGTTTCCAGGAGTCCTTGAGGAGTTTCCAGGAGGTTTTGAGGTTTTCCAGGAGTCCTTGAGGAGTTTCCAGGAGGTTTTGAGGTTTTCCAGGAGTCCTTGAGGAGTTTCCAGGAGTCCTTGAGGAGTTTCCAGGAGGTTTTGAGGTTTTCCAGGAGTCCTTGAGGAGTTTCCAGGAGTCCTTGAGGAGTTTCCAGGAGTCCTTGAGGAGTTTCCAGGAGGTTTTGAGGTTTTCCAGGAGTCCTTGAGGAGTTTCCAGGAGTCCTTGAGGAGTTTCCAGGAGTCCTTGAGGAGTTTCCAGGGATTCTTAAAGAGGCCAGAGAGAGAAATCACTTTCAGTTCAAGGATTTAAAACCAGTTTGTGACACAAAGACTGAAAATCAGGAACTATATCCAGAAGAAGAACGAACCGCGTCAGAGAAGAAGAAAACAGAAAACAATACAAACAGCAAATCAGCAGCAATTTACTCTGAAATAATCCTCACATGACCTGAAGAGCATGATGGGAGCAATCTGTTCAACCAAAAGATCAAGTCCTCGTTTTGTTCTTTATCATTTCTTTGTTGTTTTGAGTTTGTTTTTGTTTTTTTACTTATATTTATGTATATATATATCTCTTTTTAGCTCCTATTGTTTTGACTTTGTAATTACTACAAATACAGATTTAGGTGTTTTAACTTCTTGTAAATCAAACGTTTCACTTTTTTGTTTCATGGTTTTGACTTTTTATCACTAAAATCTGACATAGCAAAGTAAATAGTTTGTCATTTGATCTAATATTAACGTTATATCTCTTCGTTTTTACGATTTAGCTTCGTCATTTTCACTTTTCGTGTTTTTAGATCATATTTTTAGACTTCGCACGAAAACATTGCGGCATTTTAAATATGAACATCTCATTTAATCTCAGAATTTTGACGTTTTAACTTCATATCTTTGACTCTCTGAGGTTTTATAAATGAGACAGAATTAATAAACATGATTATTAACAAAGTGCTTCTGAATTCATTCACGCGCTGCTCTTCACTTCCGCTCAGTTGTGTCATTTTTTTAACTGTTTGATGAGCGACGATGACGTTCTCGTCATGTGATGCTGCAGAGAGGAGACGGCTTCAGACGTCTCACTCTGCTGCCACTTCTGAGCACCAGACAGACAGACAAAACGGGACATTTCCTGGTTTTAAAAAACGAATATATATTGTAGATATAGATAAATATTCAAGTCCTGCTTCTCCATCATAATTGTAACATTTTATTTGTACCTTTTAGCTTCTTTTTGTTTTTCTTTCAACCACATTTTTCTCATAATTTTGACATTTTATATTCCTGACTTTTTAAGACCAACTTTGACAAGTTTGTATCATAATGTAGTGTAATGTGATGATCACATTTTTTTTATTTGAACTGTTTTACTTATAGTTTGGACTTTTTCTTTTCTTTTAAATTTTGACATGTTTAAGTAAATTTTTTTTCACTTATTGTCTGATATTTTGACCTCAATATAATAATTTCCACTCTTTGTACGATCATTCTTAGTCTTCAATTGCAGTATTTTAACTTGTATCCCGTCAGTTTGACTTAATCAAATAATTTCAACTTTTTTGTCTGAATTTTGGAGTTTCATCTCAGCTCTGACTTTTACATCATTATTTTAACTTTTTACCTTTAAATAGTGTATATTTGAATTATGTCAACTCATAAATGGTATTTTGCAAGTTAAATCTCTTGACTTTTCAATCTTTCTTTTTTTTTTTTTTACTAACATAGGTAGGTGTTAATGTTTTAATTTTCCACAAAATGCAAAATGGAATAAAACTAAATGAGAGATATATACACCATTTGTGAAAGAGGATAAAAGAAATACAGCTACGACATAAAAGGGGAGAGTGTAAATTCCTTCTGTCTCCACTTATATAAAATATACCGAAGTGAGCCCTCTTTTCTGATATAAACAATCTTCGACGGGCTAGCCGGCTAACAGCTAGCTTCCAGAGACGCCATTAGTTGGGTGAGAACCAGGCTTCGTATCAGGTTCAAACGGGAACCGGTGCCGTTGTTGAGACCCGTTCGCCTCGTCAGCTGTGAGGTGAGATATCCATACAAATCGTCAGGCTCGCTGCGGAGGCTGTTCTCATGATTTCAGCTCCTTTTTTTGTGGAAGTCGGAAGCCGATGTGAACTGCACCGACTTCGGGTTTCCGACGGGAGGTTTTAGCATTAGCAGCCTTTAGCTCGATATAAACGCTGTTCCGATTAAACAAAGGTCGTTTTTTCTGGGATAAAAGTGCGGCCATGGCGGCGGCGGCGGCCGGCAGCAAGACCTACTCCTTCAAGGTGGTGTTACTGGGGGAAGGCTGCGTGGGGAAGACGTCGCTGGTGCTGCGGTACTGCGAGAACAAATTCAACGACAAACACATCACAACTCTACAGGTAAGAATCCACCGACCCGCCGCCGGGCCGGGGGGGGGCAGGGCCGGAGGGCGGGGGGGGGAGGGCCGGGGGTGTTCCTGTCACTCATGTATACATATATATATATATATATATACATATATATATATATATATATATATATTTATATATATTTATATATATATATATGTAGTGTGTATGTGTGTGTGTGTGTGTGTGTGTGTGTATGTGTGTGTGTGTGTGTGTGTATGTGTGTGTGTGTATGTGTGTGTGTGTGTGTGTGTGTGTGTGTGTGTATGTGTGTGTGTGTGTGTGTGTATGTGTATGTGTGTGTGTGTGTGTGTATGTGTGTGTGTGTGTGTGTGTGTGTATGTGTGTGTAACCGGAGCCACCTCCAGGATTATCAGGCCACGTCAGGTGTTTTTTTTCTTCCAGGATATTCATGTTCATACACAACTGAAGAAACAGGTCTGCCGTCCGGAGATCAGCAGGTGCTTCCAGCTGGCCCCCCCCCCCTCCAACCTGCCCCCCCCCAACCTGCGCCCCCCCCCCCCCCAACCTGCTCCCTCCAACCTTGCCCCCCCCCCACCCGCGCCCCCACCTGCCGCCCCCCCCCCCCACCTGCGCCCCCCACCCATCAGATAAAAGTTCATTTCCCCGCCGGTTAGATACGAACTTTTAATCGTCGCACATCAAACGAGATTGAGATTCTCTGCAGCGTTAAACGAAGAATGAAGTGAAACTTTCCTTCATTCCTCCAACTCTCAATTATTCAGCTGTCATCGTTGCTCATGAGACTCGCAGAGGAAAAAACATGTTGTTGTTCATCTGTTGTTGTTCAGATCAGATTTAAGATCGTTGTTTCGTCTTTCAGGATGAACATCGAATGTATTTTAATGTGACGTTAACACGGTAAAAAGCATCACGATATTTTGTCCGGTGAACCATCAGTGATGTCATCAACCATCAGTGATGTCATCGTTGGTTTGTGAACGTTATGAATCCTCCAGTTCAGATTCTGTCCGTCACCATCTCGCTAGTTCGGAGCAGGAAGTGACCATATTTGGAGCTATAGGAGCCAGCAGTCGATCTGACCGATCTGATTAAAAAACTAATAAGAAGGAGTGACTTTAGCTAACAACACCGAGATAACTGATGGACACATTTTATTCACTTTGGATTTGATGAGAGAAGTTGAATGGGAGTCTATGGAGCCGGAGGCTTTTTGGAGCCGACCTCTAGTGGCACTCGCTGGTATTGCTGGTTGTTTTTCTGGAAAAAAAACTACATAGAATAAATGTGTCTTGACTGCTCGCACTCTACTTTCATGTTTTTGTTGTGTCCTTCAGGTTTGATAAATCCAGGTTTCTAATAATCGTGTCCTCCTCTTCCTCCTCCTCAGGCGTCCTTCCTCACAAAGAAGCTCAACATCACAGGAAAAAGAGTGAACTTGGCCATCTGGGTGAGTCGGTCACCGTCTACGATGCTGTGTTCGTGCTGCACGTTGGACTGATTTTGGACCGGTGTTGGACCGGTGTTGGGCCGATGTTGGGCCGATGTTGGGCCGATGTTTGAATGATGTTGGGCCGACGTTGGGCCGATGTTGGGCCGACGTTGGGCCGACGTTTTAACGATGTTTTTTGTGTTTTTTCAGGACACGGCCGGTCAGGAGCGCTTCCACGCTTTAGGTCCCATCTACTACAGAGACTCCAATGGAGCCATACTAGTGTACGACATCACAGACGAAGACTCCTTTCAGAAGGTAACAGGAAGTGACGGGGCTGATGGGAAATGCGGTCTTATCGTGAGAGTTAGGCTACTTTTTTTCCCGCGTCAGTTTGATCGTACAGATTGCGTTAAATAACGTGAACGTACGCAGCTTTGAACTGCTGCCGAGTTGTCTAAAGTGTTTAAAGCTTTTATTTTGACAGCAGAAGAAAACGATGTATTTTATATTTTGGCTGAAAAATCTACAGTGAAGTTTGGACGCGTTTAAACACAAAATTCCTGAATATGTTTTAAAAAAAACTTTGTTTCAGATGGAGCCATGAAAGAGGGATTTATTTTTTATTTTTATTCAATACATGAAAGGAGGCTTCAAAATCCATAAAAGCAAAAATAAATTGGATTAAATGAAAATGTCTCCAACAAATTACTGAATGAATCAATTACATTTATTACTTTGACCGACTTTATAATTTAATTTAATACAAATAACAACCGTGAAACACCAAAACACGTTAATCAAATACAACCAATTGAACTCGAGTGTCTTTGTTGTTCGGCTCTGAATGTTTGGAGGGTGAAATGTTTGATAACCTCCCGGGTGTGAGTGGCAGGATGACACCGAACAGGGATTTCAGGTATCTCAAACTTACGAGTTAACAAACATTTGCAGACGTTGAGTCCTGATGTTCTTTAAATTTACGCTCATCAGCTCATTTAGCCACATTTTCCTGTTTGACATTTAAAGAAAAACCTCAATGTTCCAATAATCTTAAGAACTGATTTCATTACATCACATAAATCAAAATATTTAAGTCTCGTTAGCCTAGCTTAGCATTAGTCACTCCTGTTCGTGTGGCCTCCAATTCTTGTGAAAATGTAAATGTATTAAACTAACGCATCAGTTCAAATTGAGAAAGCTGAACACATTTCATCCAGTATCTTACATTTTTTTTACTTTCAGATTTTTAGTGAAGTTTGTGACAACAGTTGACTTTTAAAAGTTTCTCCCGTCATGTTCATCAACTCTGTGAATTTCTTTTAAAAAAGACGAATTCAAACTTTGTGTTTTCTTCCGTTGCAGGTGAAGAACTGGGTGAAAGAGTTGAGGAAAATGTTGGGGAACGAGATTTGTTTATGTATAGTAGGTAAGTTATCGGGAAGGTGGTGGAGACCAAACATGGAGCTAAAAAACATGAGAATATTGGACTTAAATTCAGACCAATTTTTTCACAACTCTTGTTTTTTTATTTTAGCTGAAGGCTTTTTCACAGTTCGACAGAATTTGTAGCATCTTAAATTGATAAAGATAATGGATCAATGACGTTTTCATTTCCGGCCTGTCGTCTGTTAAACGCGCTGAAAGCTGCATTTTGTTTGTTTTCTTGGTTTCGTGTCCCGCAAAGACGAATGTTCGAGTCTGTTTTATTGCTGCTGTTGCCGTGGTTACCAAATATGAAGTTTGTCTGGATGCGGCTCCATGAGGGAAAATATTTTTCCAGAGTTTTAACTGGATTATGTTGATGACTTTGTGTTCGTCATGTGTTTTGGACGATGATCAGACTGACAGAGTTCAAATCTGCTGCTTTTTTCAGCCAACTCTGAAAATAAATAGTTTTTTTAGCAGACAGAAGTGCAGTTAATTTAAACTGAACTGTTTCTATTTTATACTCTTATATTTCATTTAGTAACAATTGTACAGAAATCATGTTTAAGGTGAATCTTTGCATTTTCTGTCTCTGCAGGTAATAAAATTGATTTGGACAAAGACAGACATGTTTCAGTGGAAGAAGCAGACAGGTAAGAAATTATTATTATTATTATTATTATTATTATTATTATTATTGTGTTTACTGAACAAACCAGTGAACACTGATTTTTCCGTGCTGAGCTGCTGCCTGTGAACAGACCCGATGACCTCTGAGTTCAACAGCAGCTCTGACGTTGTGGACGTCTCTGTTTGTGGACGTCTCTGTTTGTGTGCAGTTATGCCGAGTCGGTGGGAGCCAAACATTACCACACATCAGCCAAGTTAAATAAAGGCATCGAGGAGCTCTTCCTGGATCTCTGTAAAAGTAAGACCCGACTTAAAACACACTTCCAAACACCGTTATGAAACATAAACTAAGTATTCGGACAAAAAAAAAAAATGGCTTTAAAAAGTATTTAAAAGTATTTTTCCTTTTTTATTTAAAATATAAAATGTCCCCAAATGTCACTCACTTGAAACTTGTCGCTAAATGTTACAATTTACAGATGTTCCCTAAACGCCTCACATGCACCTTATCCCAGACGCTACAATTTACCAATTATTGCAAGACTCTAAAATTTCCTGACGTCCCCTGAACGCCTCACGTGGACTTTGTGGAGTCTCTGAGCGTTTCCGCTCTTCGTTTCAGGGATGATGGAGACGGCTCGGGCCGAGGAGAGGTTGAAGGGCAACGGAGCCAGCCAATCAGCATCGAGTAGGCGGGGCGTACAGATCGTTGACGACGAACCACAGACCACGCCTGCCGGAGGGTGCTGCTCTTCTGGCTAACACACACACACACACACACACACACACACACACTCACACACACACACACTCTTCCTCCCTGCCGTACATGCTTGCAGACATAATATCCACACACATGTATCAGTGTCGTCCGGTTGGTTCGCTCTTCAATAACCTGCTGTGTTCGTTCAGCGCCGCCGCTGCTGCTAAGGACCATGGGAAATCCTATTTAAATTGGTTTAATCCCTCCAAAATAAAAGTAACTGAAGTCCTTCTGATTTAAAACGAGTGTGCTTTCAGTGACTAAATCCCATTTTTAGCACTTTGATTGACGTTGTTTGGCGTGTTGGAGCCTTTAACTGAAGCATCGTTAACATCTGCACAAACCTGCTTCATTTAAGACCTGCAGTCATTTTCACTAAACGGTGGCCGACGCTTCAGCAGATTTATTTCTGTTTTTGTAAACATGCATCCAGATACACACACACACACACACACACACACACACTGTACAAACCTCCATTAATTTTCATGTTTAACTGAGAATACAAACAGAGGAGGAGCAGACTGCAGCGCAACGTCTCCCCCTGCTGGACCAAAGTCAAACTGCAGGCAGGCTGCAAAACATTAAAGGAGAGTTTTAAACAGTTAAGTAGCTCGTAATTAAAGCAAAATAAACATAAATTAACTTGGTTAAATCAAATTTAAAACCAACCTGTTGACTTTTTTTTTAAATAAACTTAAAGTCTTGAAAATTCCAATTTACAGTTTACAAAAAGAAAAATTTGCAGGTTTTCTAAAAATAAATATCCAAATGCTTTTGTTGAAATTTGACTTTTTTATTATCATTTAATGACCTGAAAATGTCAGAAACTAATAAAAAAAAAGTCAACCTTTTCAATCTCTTTTTATCCTGAATCCACATATTTAGTTAAAAATAATATTAAACAAGTATAAAAATATTGCAAATTTTTGGTCTGTAAATTTGAACTACTTATCACCCAAATAAAATCATACTTGTACATAAAATAAAAGTAAAAATGTTATTGGCAAAATCAGGCCAGCAATTATTGATTGTCAGAAATTGTAATCAATTGTTCAGCCAATAAAGAAACTTAAAAAAATAGTAAATAAAAAGAAAGAAAAAAAGCCCAAAGTGTCGACTTTAAATGTCTAAAACTTAAACATGTTCCATTTATCATAAAAAACAACAAATCTTCAATTCAGAGACAAATTTATATTTGTTTAATCAATCACAATTTTTGTTGCTTAATTGGGTTTATAAATTGATCAGTTGACATTATTTCACCTCTGTTGCTGCTGATCCTCATTTTTTGTTTTGTTTGCTTGTTGCTAAATTTGCAAAATATAAAACAACAATATTAAAAAGATTCTATAAAATCTTTGGGTTTTTAAAAATGAACAGCTGACGTATTCATTAAAATCAGGTCTGCTGCAAAAATCGGCAACATTTTTTTTCAGTTGAATTAATCAAGTTTATAAAATGTCAGAAAATAATGAAAAAAAAAAAAAAAGTTTTCAAATAATTCATTTTGTCTAAACCTTAAATTTGGTTCAGTTTACTGAGATCAAAAACAAAAAGTAGAAAGTTTCCCACTAATCGGGCTGAACTCATTTACATTTATGCAAAAAGTACAGCTTCAGATCATATTTTGGGGTTTATGGCGGCGCTCGGCTCGGCTCCTCCTCTGACAGATTTAATGGGATTTTTTTTTTTTTAACACATTTCATTTCCCCAGCAGAGAAATAATACTGTGCATGTTTGATTTCTGTAAACAGCTTTGTTTGTCTTACTTTTAAAAGAAATAAATAAAAAAAAACCTAAGCAGCGATTATTTAATAAGTTATATTGACGTGTCGGTGATGGGAAGTTTTCCTCTCTGTACTCGACTGGACTTTTACTTTGTTTTTCCTGCAGGCCGACGTTCATCTCTGAATAATATTGAAAACATAAACACAGCGGACGTTTTTATCTGAATTTGGGGAAAAATCGATGCTCATAGAAGAAAAGTCGACGACGTACCGTCCTGTGGTTGAAAAGCAAAACAATTAAACTCGGTTCACTTTTTGGAAATGTAATTTTTTTTTTTTTTAAACTGCTCGTGTCAAAGTAAAAGATGTTTTGTAAAGATAAGAAGAATTATAACAATTTACACAATGCATGGAGGTGTCGCACACATTGTCGTTCTTTTAATGCATTCATTTACATTTTCAGATTTTGTATGGAGTCCCGGAGTGTCCAATATTCAAGATATTTTTCATTTAAATGTGCAATATGTAAAATATTTAGTTTCAAGCACACATTTTTTTTTAATTATCACCAGAATGTGAAGAAATACAAATGTTCAAATTCTGTCAAGATGTCTGTTTTGCAAAGATATGCATTGAAGCAAGCATGCTAACCAGTTATGCTAACCAGGTAGCCCCGCCCCTTACAGTCTTGTAGTACCACAAGAGGTGATGGTGAGTCCCAGTAACTTCACACAGACACAGATTTTATTTTACCGTCTTTTATTCTCGTAAATCTTCAGATTCGACAGTTCAGAGCAGAAGAATTGAAAAACAAAGAAGAGATGAAAACTGTAAAGAACTTGTATTATTTCTCTGCTTTTACAGACAAACTGGCATCTTATGAAACTCGACGGTGACTTTCCTCCGTAAACATCCAGATTCTCTCGAGTTATCTCTTCTTTTTACAGGTTTTATTATTTAACAACAAATCCCTCCATCAACACTTTTCAAAATAAAACCCTCAACTTTTCTATTCACTCCGTTTAACATCGTAACAACAAACGAAGGAAAAACATTCACTAACAAAAAGTACCAAGATGTTTATAGATGTCGTATTAAAAAAAAAAATATAACGGGCGAGATTGATTAATTTATTTCACTCAGTTTTAAAGTTTCTGCTGTTAAAATAATAACATTGTTTTATTACAGTGGTTCTGCAGCATAAAACAGGTTTCGGGCACTTATGGTGTCGCGTTTCTTCTTATTTTTGATATTAGTTGATGCATTTTTGGTTTTTCTTCTTCTCATTTGGTTCAAACAAGCGACAAGACAAACTGCAGCCCAGAACCAAAAGTTGAAGCTTTTCAAGTTGACAATCTCGCGAAAATAAAAAGGTTAACTGATAGTTTTATTAATTCTAGTTTTGGGGTCAAACATCTTTGAAAAAGTTTTCAAATGTTCCCGTGTAACGGACATTCAGTTTAGTACCAGATTCAGCAGCAGTTTAGACTTAACTGTGTTTTCTCTTTCAAAGCAGCAAAAATTATTTTCTTTGTAAAGCTTGATATTAAAAAAAAAATGAAACGGGCATATTTATCTGGAAAAGGAACGACGCCAGGCGAACAGGAAGGCGACTCGGTCCTTTAGTACGCCGGCGGGTTGTGCAGCTCCTGGTACTTCGGCGGCGGAGCGAAGAGGGTGGGAACCGAGAGGAAGATGGCCGGTCTGTTGGGGTGACGCATCTGGTGGATCATCACGGACGACAGGATCACACCGAACAGCTGCAGCGACACGGGAAGAGTTAAAGCCGCACGGCGTCGCGGGTTTTGGTTCAGGGACGGCAAATTCAAGATATTAACGCAGTAATTTGACATTTAAGACGTCAAATCTACAAACTTTAAAATGAATCTGTGTAAAACTTCATTTGTTGAGTCAAAAGTCTTCAAAACGACAAGAAACGAGTTTTGTTTTTCTAAAGTAACGACTGCGTAAATTAACATGTAATATCACGAAAAGAAAATTCAATTAAAATTTCATGATAACACCTAAAATATTTGTTAATATAAAATGTTTATTTCTTTAGAAAGAAGCACAGAACAAATTTAATTTAAATATTTTAACAGAAATCAATCAAATCATTTTTTTATAGTTTTTTAACAAATCTGATTCTTTGTCTGAAAATTTAACACCGTTCATAATTTCAAATACATTTTTTTGTCTTTGTTGTAATCAACGTTAGCGTCCGATAATTTCTCGGGACTTAAAATTCTAAAACGACGAGCAATCAAGAAATTCAAAATCAGATTTGAAAAATTGGAGATACTCCACTTAGCGGAAACAACGGTAAATTTGTCGTCTTCAGTTTAAGAATTTGTCCGTAGCGTAGCTAGCTTCACGCCGTCGAGGACCGACGAACACTTACCGCCAGAATACCGAGCGTGACGGTGACGCCGATCATGATGTCAACGACCAGCAGGACGTAGTGGAGGATGATCGGGAAGCAGGTCTGCAGACGGCAGGGAAAACAACATCGTTATAGGTCATCGTAATCAGTTTCTACAAATCAGCTGACGGATTTGTTTATTTTTGAAAAACGACGCTGGTTTACTGACCTGTGCGTAGACGGACTTGCTCTGCGTGTAAAAAGACTAGAAGAAAACAAACAAACAAAAACGTTACTAACGCGACTCACGAGAGATTTGGCGCTAGCCGTCGAGCGTGATCATACTCACGTTGTAGGTGACGGTCTTGCACTCGTCCTCCCCCAGCTGGTTGCACAAGCACGAGTCGGGGATGTTGTTCTCCCAGTCGGTGTAGCTGAACAGACCGCAGCAGTGCGCCTGAAAACCACCGAAGAAGACGTGAACAGGAGCGTTAGCGATCGGCCGAAGTCTTAAACGCGTACGTTTCCGGCCTTCGGCAGTTTTGATAATTCATTGTTTGAGCAACCGTCGTAAATTCGATGCTTCAAGCTTGTCGAATGAGAGTTTTTTTAGTGTTGGGTGACTTCAGACGCTGGTTTCTGTCTCATCCGAGTCTATTTTTTGGAGCCAGTCCCTGCTGGCCGTCAGTGGTATTGCACTTTAAGGCAACATTAAATCCCCTGCAGTATAATTTCCATTAACCTCCATTATTATAAAAGAGACGTTTAAAACTGATGTCAGGAAACTTTCAACAGCAAAACAGGTCAGTTTCTACTCTTACGAATTTTTCATCCACGGTTTTATCCATCAACAGTTTCTCTTCCTGGTAGAAGAGAAATAAAAATCTAAACGATATAAACTCCGCTGAACGTAGGAGGAAGTCCATCTCACCTGCGTCTGCAGGGCGTCGGCCATAGACTTCACGTCTTCTTTAGTTTGGTCCAGAGGCAGGAATTCACGAAACTTGGACGCCAACACGCCTCGCAGCTACGAAACACAAAACACCGTTAAATCGGTAAAACTTCTGTTACGGAGTCGAAGCAGCAGCAGGAGTCCAGAGTGGAGCGTCAGGACGGCTACGTCAGGACGGCTACGTCAGGACGGTTACCTCAGGACGGGCGATGGCGCTGGGGACGCCGACTCGGAGCATCAGCAGAGTACCGATGACCATACACACCAGGAACTGCAGAGAGACGCAGGAAAACACCATCAACAGTTTATTTAACCTCAAAAATTCAGGTTAAACTCAGGAGGAGGCGGTAAATTATCTATAAAACTTTATTATACAGATTCTATATTTCACAGCTAAATCCCTAAAAATATCAGGAATTAATCTGGAAATTTCCAAAAAGTTCTGCAGTTTGGTTCCAAATATAGTGGAAAAAGTCTGAAGTCAAAGTAAAATAAATCATGTCTTAAATAAATGAAATACAGCTCATAAACCAATGTTAATGTAAACCAGTGCTTTAAATTCATCTAAACTTGGAATCTTCATAGTTTTGAGTTGCCATGTTACAAATATTACTTTTTAAATTTGATTTCATGGCTTATTTTTGCAGGGAAAACACATTTAAAATGAATTTCACCATGAAGTCAATCATTAAAATCAGTCACAAATATGATAAGTACAAAACGATCATTGGTAAAAATCATTTCAAACACGGAAAAACTTCCTGATTTTCACATTTTTGTTGACATTAACTTCCACTTCTTGACTTCTTTAATCCTCTAAATCTCACCAGCGGGTTTGAAAGACGCGTTTTCTTCAAGAAAAACACTCGTCTGTGATTTCTGCCGTTCTGATTGATCAACTTCACAAAGTGTCGTTGGAGTTCTTCCTCTCCAGCCTGAGTTTATGTTCTCACTACGTTTCTATCTGCTTTCCTCCGACTGAAGTAACGAAATACGAGAACGACACGGAGCCTGTAGAAATAATGATTTCAGAGTCTGAGGAGGAAGTAAAATGTTGGACATGAAAGCAACTTGCACAAAAACAGGAAGTAGAGGAACTGTAGACGCCTGTTCTCACTTCAACCGGTCGGTCTGGTTTTTATTATTTTATCAGTTCGGTTTTCCCCTCAGAGAATAAACAGATTCATCAGATGTGTTTGACTTCCCCTTTTTTTTTTTTTTTCTTTTTAAATCGGAGCCTGTTTTACTCTGAAGCTTCAAACTCACTGCTATCAGGGCCCCTTTGCTCTCCCTGTGGGCCCCGTAGGCTCCCAGGATGGCGATCGCCATGGTAACGGCGCCCACCACGTAGAGGACGATGAGGCCGGTGGTGCGACCTTCCAGCTGCAGGCAGAAACAACAGGAAGCAGTCAGACCGGTTTCGTTTGTACGTTTACATTCTCGTTCGTTTTTTTTCCTCCTGCGTGTTCGCTCACGTTCTCTCCTCCCTGAATGTTGGTGAGGACCTGAGACACCAGAGCGAGGCCGAGGATGACGCCGCCGACGACCTGCAACACAAAAAATAACTTTTATTACAACCGCCAATAAAGACGAGGGCGAAGTCCTTCGAGTCCTCGGGGAGTTTACAGATCGGTGGGATGACTCCGCACAAAGTTACGTCATTTCTTTTACAGATGTTTCACAATTTTAACTTGGTCAAATAAAACAAAACACAGCTGCAACAAAAGGTTTTTATTTAATAAGAAATCCAAAATTAAACCATTTTAAGATTCTCATGTAGAAATCTGCAGCTTCAGTCTGAACAGTCAATGAAGTCGAACACATTTTGAGTTTTGAGCATCAAACAACACGTTTATTTGCATCACTTGTGGCTCTCATTTATTTTTAGAGAAAATAAAGTTTTAATTATGAAATGTTAAAAATGTCACATGGATTTCCACAGTTCTTCCTCAGATTGCTTTAAAAGCAGCAGATTCTCACATTTTAAACACTTAAAACCAACATTTTGTTCTTGTTAACCGACTAAAAACGAGGATAAATCCGCTGATTGTGAAACTACATCAGAGCTCTGAGAACTAAAACCTGATCTCATGAAGGAAAATGTTCATGTCAGCTGGAAACCACAAACAATTCAATGACCTCAATTTCATCAGAAAAACAACCCAAAGGTTACTGGAGATGAACATCAAGGGCTTTTATTGTGAAATCTAAACTTTCTTCTGCAGCTTCCGGTTTAGATTTTAATTGGTTTTGTCTTCTTCTGTCTGACACCATTTCTTTCTTTTAGGTTTCCATCTATTGTTCGGAGATGAATACATAACTTTGATTTTTTTTTTTAAAAATACATAATTAGACCAAATTAATTTGGTTAATTAGTTTTAAATAAACAAGAAAAACTCAAAGTTAAACACATTCTGTAAGCTGCTTTCAAGGATTACAGACAATGACTGAGCACATTTAAACTTTACAATTATATATCTCCGTTTGTTTTCTTTTAAGAATATTTTAACTTAAAACTATTTTTTTATAAACTTCTGTAAAACTGCAGCTGAACTTTTTGAGTTAAAAACCGTCTGACTGATGTTGATTTAAGGATTTAACGTGTTAATAAACGTCTGTTTCGGAGAGGTGACGTAAGGACGGGCCCGTCGGGCTCCCAGCTGACCTACGCACTTTAAATTCCCGCAGGGTTGCGGGATCAAAGCTGCGGGATCAAAGCTCAGCAACGGATCGAGCTCAGAAAACTCACCGCGAAGAAGATGTTGAAGATGGTGAAGACGCGTTTGAGGCCTGTGTTGATCTGCGCCATGTCTGCAGCCACAATCACAACAAAACACGGAGAAACAAAGTCCTGCAAGATCTCCGACAGCTGCTGAAGAAGTGAGGTCGTTAGAAGTGAGAGGGTCGGCGGGGTGAGCTGGTTTTAAGTGACGGGAGGGGCCCGCGGCGGGCGGGGCTTCCAGTAAACAGTGGAGGAACAGAAAGGGATGAGATTTGGAGACTTCCGGCGGCGCTTCACAGAGAAAACTGAGTAGGTAGGAGAGGAGGAGGTAGGAGGTAGGAGAGAAGGGGAGGGAGGAGGGAGGAGGTAGGAGAGAGGAGCTCCATTCCGGGAAGACCAGTGGAAAATTTTTGCTGGTATTTTGTCCGAACATGAATCATTGAAAAAGTGAATCCAGGAAATGATGCTTTTCTACGTCTTGTTCATCCAATTATTCTACTGAAAATACAAACATGAAGTTCCTCCATTTTCTGTCACATTATAATACTGTTTGTTGTTGTTTTGTGTCTCTTTTCTGTCGTCTTTCATCTGTTTGTGGTTTTGTTTGTTTGTGTTTTGTGTTTGTTTGTGTTTTGTGTTTGTTTGTGTTTTGTGTTTGTTTATGTTTTGTGTTTGTTTGGGTTTTGTGTTTGTTTGTGTTTTGTGTTTGTTTATGTTTTGTGTTTGTTTGTGTTTTGTGTTTGTTTGTGTTTTGTGTTTGTTTATGTTTTGTGTTTGTTTGTGTTTTGTTTGTTTGTGGTGCCTTTGTGCCACTTTGCAGTTGTTTTGTTGTTTTTCTCTTTGCGTCGGTTCTTCCTGACTGAACACGCTGAAGCACTTCGAGTTCATAAAGAACCAGATTTCCTTCTTCAGGAGGTCCGAGGAGAAAACGTCCCGCCGGCGGCTGCAGAGAGACACCGGGACACCGGAGGGTGAAGTGAGGTGAGGACGGAGCGAGTTCAGGGGGAAAACCTCCTAACTGCCGTGTTCCTGGACCGCAGGGAGATACGAGGTTTGGACAGGATGACTCGGGGGAAACATGATCAGACGCAGCTGCCGGAGACCAACTTTCAGAAACACGTTTTACTGCTGACGTCACCACCGGAACAAAACGAAACCACGGTAATGGAGACAGATCCGAAGTTCAGAGGTTTGTTTGCAGAATTTGTGGGATTAACTGGTCCAACAAAACCCCACAAAGAAGCATGAAGATGGAACAGAAACACTTAATAATAATAATAATAATAATAATAATAATAATAATAATAATAATATATTTTGTTTTTATGGCGCTTTTCAGAACACTCAAAGACACTTTACAGGTTAAAATGATCAAAACAACACAATAATCAATAGACAATTAAAGTTCAGCAAAAATACAAAGCAGTGACATCCTGACTCATAACTGCACTTCACCTTTCTGACCAGCAGATGTCGCTCACTCTCTATATGAAGGCTGCAGGTCATCGTCACTGTTCTCGTCTGTAAACAAGGTTGAATTAACACTAATAAATAATATATATAATACACATATTCAGCGAATATTAAATAGCGAATAATAATAATAGTTCTGCTGCATGTACACACAGATGCACTGTGGGAAACAGTGAAATGTGAATTTGACAGAAATGGAAAAAAATTAATTAAAATAAAAAACTTTATTGACAAGAACACAGTATTTTACAACCGTAACTGCTTTGTAATATTAATTTTAAAAAAGAGAAGAATTAAAAATAAAATGAGAAAAAACAATGTTAACAGGATTTTAAGAGACCAAACTCAAATTTGGGTGTTTTTTTTCAGTTTTTTCTAGATTAAATTCCGAGATGAGACCTTTCAGTTTGTCCTTAAAGCTGTTTCTAATTTGATAATTAATTTGTTGTCTGTAATGTCGCCAGGACTTTTTAGTTTATCGGTCCTGAGGTGCTTTTTGTTGAGACATCGGTGCTTTATAAATATCATGACACTATAAACTTGGTTCTATCAACTGTAATATATTTATTTATCCATATTATGTGGAGTGCGTTGCTTTGATTCACCCCCTTCCCCCCTCCCTTCTCTCCCCCTCCCCTCTTTCTCCTGCTCATCCTCCACCTGAACCTCCTCTTTCATCTCCGCGTCCTCAGATGGAAGAAGCCTCCTCTTCTGCTCGGAGACACCGCGGCTGCTGCGGAGCGGCTGTTCCTCCGTCGGCGGGGCCGCTGTAGGAGCACCGCGGGGCGGGTTGACGAGGACGGTGGCGCCGGAGCGGATCTGCTGCATGCTGCATGTTGTAGATGCACGGAGCAGAAAAACATCCACCGGCTGCTTCCCTGGATGATTACAGCAGCAGCAGGAGGAGAAGCTGCAGAGGAAAGAAACCCGAGGAAGCAGATTTATTTCAGCCTGAGCCGCAGAGACGAAGGATGAGCCACCGAGGAGGAGGAAGAGGAGGAAGAGGAGGACTCTTCACCATGTTCCTGTCTCTGGCTCTGATGTGGACTCAGCTGCTGATCACAGGTAACCCTCTGCTGTCTGTAAACTGACTCACATCCCAAACACTGAGCTCAGATCGATGGTTAGTGTGTTATTATGGTAATTAAATCGACCTTCCTGTAAAAATAACCCCCCAAAAATGCAGCTTAAACCTCCTTATAATATGAATATAACCTCCATAACGTTAATAATTACTGATATTATCACCAGACGTCTGCGATTGATTCATCTTTGAATCATATTTGCTGCTTTCACATTAAAATGTTATGAAATGTTATTTGATATGTGGTGGTTCAGCTCAGTGTTGGAGAAATGCAATTGAATTTCCTCACCGTGTGTGTGTGTGTGTGTGTGTGTGTGTGTGTGTGTGTGTGTGTGTGAGAGACATCCTGGAAATACTCTGGAGGGACGTCTGTGATTAAATCGACACACATCGTCGTTTCCATTGTTGATTCACATTTCTGTCAGTTTTTACAGTATTCAATAACTGTTTGTTTTTTTTAAGTTTTTTTTAATTTGAAGGTAGAAAAGGACAGTTTTATTATTTATTTTATCTTTTCAAAAAGCAGCTCGAGGATGCTCGAATCCTGACGGCCACTTCATGGCTGTTTTAATGACACGTTTCCCGTCCGAAGACTCGGCTGAATGTAGGTCAGAGTGAAGACTTCTCTTAAAGCCCAGTGTTTGATTGGCAGCCGAGCTCCTTTTTTAATTTACAGTGAAACCTGCTGACTGGAAGCTTCACGGCTGCAGTTCCTCCGACGACCAGTAGAGGCCACTTTGATCAACCGCTATTTGTTGTGGTGCACCTTTTTAAATGATCAGGAACAATAACAATAATATGTATATAAAAAATGTTCGTAGCCTGTGTGACTCCACCCACCTGTCACTCAGAGTAACCACACCCCCTTAATGCTGCAGAACTTTTAAACCTTAATACGATCTAAAGCGTGAGTTCTGTAAACATTCGTCCAGTTGTCGTGAACGGGGGAAAATAGTTACTCTGTTTTGTACCAGGCTTGTAAACTTGTTTATTTCTGCTGTAGGAGCCTCTAGTGGACATTCGAGGAACTGCAGTTTTCAGGCTTAATTCTTTTTTAGTTGATATTTCTGTTTGAAACAAAAATATCTCCATTCACGACTCTCGGTGTGGTTTTATTTCCACACGTAGCTGCAGACGTAGTTCTTATTGTTCAGTATCTTCAACATTTCTGCTTTCATTACCATAAAAAACAGACAAGTAATGTGGCATTTTCATAAATGAGGGTCAATCTATGGTTCCTCTGACGTTTTGAGTCCTGATGCTCCAACTGGAGCTTTGAGGTATTTTCTAAATGACAAAATCTGCATCCTGAGTTCTTCTTCATCTTCAAGATCCCTCATCTTACTATTTTTAAATGTTTTATTTAGTCATTAAATTAGCCACATAACATTTACAACCCCGGCGCCTCCCCCACCATCTTAAAAATGAATAGAAATATGTCTCTTCTCCTGTTTTCTAAAAGCCAAAGATAAAAAAGAGAAGCTGCTTTTCCTCCCTTCGGCCTGCGTGTAGAAACAAACACATCTTCTGCTCTTCCTCTAAATTTGACCTGCGATTTGCTGGCAGCTCCTGACGGCTCCTCCGTCCAATCGGAGCGCGGCTCGGCGTCACGCGTAGCAACCGGGGACGCTGTCGCCAGGGAGAAAAGAGGTCGGGAGAGCAGCTGTGTCGGCATCACAAGGCCCGTCTCAGAGGAGCGCTTCGGTTTCAGAAACACCTGCAGAGCTTTTGCTGAAGGTCTCAGGTGGATTTCTGTCCTCAGAAAACAGACAGAGGACAAACGTCTTCACTTCAGTGTGTTTAGTGCCTCTGAGATCAGACCGTCGAGGTCAGACTCAAACTGTCTCCGCTCACATCTCTCCTGAGGCTGCATGCAGTGATAACGGGATCCAAACAGTCGGAGGACATGAAGCAGTTGAAGGCCGATCAGGTGGACGAACACGCTGCTTTATTTTAGTACGAGATTTCACCAAATACCGGAACAAACTACAGACTGGATATAAACTACAGACTGGATATAAACTACAGACTAGATATAAACTACAGACTGGATATGAAACTACAGACTAAATATAAACTAAAGACTGGATATAAACTACAGACTAGATATAAACTACAGACTGGATATAAACTACAGACTAAATATAAACTACAGACTGGATATAAACTACAGACTAGATATAAACTACAGACTGGATATGAAACTACAGACTGGATATAAAACTACAGACTGGATATAAACTACAGACTGGATATAAACTACAGACTAAATATAAACTACAGACTGGATATAAAACTACAGACTAGATATAAACTACAGACTGGATATAAAACTACGGACTTGATATAAACTACAGACTGGATGTAAAACTACAGACTAGATATAAACTACAGACTGGATATAAAAGAGTTCGTAGCTTCAGGTCTGTAAAATGGTTCTGATCCAGAAGTGTCTTCAGCTGCAATACCAGCGAGTGCCACTAGAGGTCGGCTCCAAAAAGCCTCCGGCTCCATAGACTCCCGTTCAACTTCTCTCATCAAATCCAAAGTGAATAAAATGTGTCCATCAGTTATCTCGGTGTTGTTAGCTAAAGTCACTCCTTCTTATTAGTTTTCTGGAGGTCCATCTGAAAATAATCCCTCATTCATTAGAAAAGAAGATTCAAGAAGACCTGTTTTTGGGGGCGTGTCTGTTTGATTGACAGGCCTGTGGTGCAGTCAGGTTACAGCTATCAGTGGGCGGGACGTAGTATCGTCAGGTTTCCGATCAGATCGAGTCAGATCTGTCGGTACCAACCACGGCGACGTCACTCATTGGTTTGTAAAATTTTGTTGAACTTGGAGCCAGAAGTGACCATATTTGGACGAGCCGAGGGGGGGGAATGTAGACTCTATGCCCCGCCCTCCTATTCTGTAAACCTGACTGCACCACAGGCCTGTCAATCAAACCAACCCTGCCCCCAAACACATCTGTGTTTGAGTCCTAATATGTAATGAATGCTGGTATTTATTTCCAACACCAATCAGACTTTTTAATCTGACGACACCATGATGACTTGTGGGAAACATTTACTGACTTTGTATTTCAGGGACTTTGTATAAACCTTATTTTTTCCTGTAGCTGTGACTGAGAACAAGTAAATAAACCCAGTTCGCTCAGTTCATGTTTTTTTAAAAAAAAAAATTGTATTTCCACACAGGATAAATAAAGCCTGAGAATGAATTATGTAGTTTGGAGGATTGCAGGGTTTCCTCTCAGCAGCCTGATGCTCGCTGATGAAAGCCGAACAAAGACAGACGGGATCTCCTGCTGCTGTCTCGGCCTCAAAGACGAGCGGGAGGACGACGTTCGTTTGTAGCCACGAGAATAAAGCCGAGTCTGCTCGCTGCCTGTCGACTTCCTCCTTCCTTCAAAGTCTGCTCTGAGATGACTGTCGGATGTTTTGGTGTAAAGAAGAGACTGTATGTAAAACAGGAAGTGGCCTCGTTAACGTCACCGTCAGGTTTCCTCGGCGTCTCCACGGTTGGCAGCGTTTGCGTGACTCGGCCGATCCGAAAATTTGGTAAAGAGGGTTGTGTGTGTGGGTGGAGCCAAAGGCCATGACTCCACCCACCTGTCACTCAAAGCAGCCCCGCCCCTTAACTTAGCTGAATTTTAAGCCTCAAAATAATTTAAACGTTGAATTCTACGAAAATTTGTACAGTTGTCGTGAACAAGAAAAGTAGCTACGAGGCTTAAACTGTTTTTCTGCTGTAAAGTTTAAACATTGCTGCTGGAGCCTCTAGTGGTCGTTCGTGGAACTGCAGGTTTTTTGTTACTTCCCGTGTTGACTTCATTTTTCAATTGCGTGAAAAAATATACAACACGAAAGCATTCGCTCCATCTTTATTTTTGATTGTTTCCCTCAGAATCGTCTGCCGGCGATCCCTTCGCTCCTCGACACTCCGGTCGGTTCCCTACGTCTTTGTACCCTCTGAACGATGTGGCTGACCTGCCAGAGTCCCACCACCTCCACCACCTTCATCATCATCATCATCATCATCATCGCCCTGCCGACGAGACGGCGGCCGCTCTGTTGGACTCTCGGTTCCATCAGGAGCCCGCCGGTGGGCGGAGCCTCAACCTGCCGGCGCGGCCGCATCCCGAGGTTCAGCCGGAGCACGCCGCCGTGTCCGCACGACACCTGGTTACCATGGTGAGTGATCTGCGTCCTGAGTTTTTCATGTCCATCTGCAGGTGCACCAATCAGAGATCACCTGTCAATCAGACAGTGTGGGGGGGGGGGACCACGATGGTGTCATTTAAAAAACATTATGTTTAATTGTAGCGTCTGGAAATAGCTTCTATGTGATGCATTTAGGGGAACATTTATAAAATTGTGTCCGAGCCGCCCTGAACTGCTCATCGATGAGATCGTTCTGATGAAACGAAAGTGTTACGGGCAGATAATACCGAGGAGGTCAAAGGTCGAGGCCCCGACAGACAGACAGCCGAGGGAACGACAGATAAGAGGAGCTGCTGCTTTTATCTACAGCGCTGGAGGAGAGATGCTGCGCCTCTCTGTTGCTATGGCAACGTTAATCATAAGTCTGTGTGTGTGTGTGTGAGAGACCCACTTACCTACACAATGGGCGGTTGCATAACTCTTAGATAAACAGCAGCGACCTTCACGGTGACATTGAGACGGAGAGACGAATGAGGACGACAGGAAGAGACCGATGTGTCCCGTTCGTGGACGGACGGAGACTCGGTGTAACGTTTATTGTACTTCAGTCTGACTGCAGTTCAGGTGGTTTGTGTTCTCTGGGTTTTTAAAAAGACGTAGCGACAGACAGGAAACTGAAACAAACTGACAAAAAGAGGGAAGAAGAGCACACAGACTAAAATACAGCAGGGAGGGAAGGACAGCGAGGGACAGGTGAAACTAATCAGGGGAAGACTACGAAGCAGAAAGGAAGCCAGAACCAGAACAGAACCTCAGAAGGTCCCGGTGGAACTCTGTGTTGACAGTCTGACTCTGGGGGACGAATTCACGGTGACACAACCACCGCCAACGTCAAAGAAAAAACCCACCTGGTGTCTCCTGACCTGACACGCCTTCTTCTTCAGTCTCGGACAATGAAGCTCCGCCCCCTCTTGAAACGTGAACGTCACTCAGAACACGTCGCTTCATCGCCGTAGACCTCCTGAAGCGTCTGTTGTTGTTCTTGTGGCCGTTTATTACTTCACAGTATCAGAGTTGAATCTTTGTCTGATTCACATTTATTTATAGAAGAACAGATTCATTTAACTGAATATCTGCGTGTCTCACGGCCAAAACACTCAGCGGTGTCGTCGCCCCAGATGCATTGTGGGAGGGGAGGCGAATCTGTCAAAAAACCCTCCGGTGTAGAACCAGCAGACAGACGGGTTTACGTGTTCGTGTCCGTGTTAGTTTTTGGGATGTCGGTCAGCTGCACGACGCCCGCTGAATAAAACACTTCAGAGGAGCGCTGTGAAAAATTCATGTGAAATCTAAAATGTGTATTTAAGTAAATATTCCTGCCGAGGTTTCCTGGTTTGGATGTTTTGGACTCTCTGACTTGGTTCCCGTCTTCCGCTGCCCTTATTTTTTTTTTTTGCTTTTATCAATGAGAAACTGCTGCGAGGCTCGACGTCGCCTTACGTAACCCTCTGCTCTGTGTTAATTGACTTCCTGTGCGTGCGGTCACGTGACCCGTCCTGCAGGCCGAAGATAAGCCGTCACTAATGGACGCAGAGGTTTCGTGACGGGACGAAGCCTCGGAGCGCTCGGACAGAAAAAACCCGAAGAGGATCGAAGAAGAAGTTTCTCCTTTTATTTTTTATATATAAACTGAATTTATGTTCAATTTCTGAATATAAAAATAATATCACTCAACAAAAATGCAGGCCTGTGGTGCAGTCAGGTTACAGCTATCGGTGGGCGGGACGTAGTATCATCAGGTTTCCAATCAGATCGTCAGATCCACCGGTGGCTCCTCCCCCAGCTCGTCCAAATATGGTCACTTCCTGCTCCAAACCGCTCCGAACTATCAAGATGGTGACGGACAGAATCTGAACTGGAGGATTCATAATGTTCACAAACCAACGATGACATCACTGCTGGTTGATGACATCACCGCTGGTCGCCGTGTGGCTTCAACGTTTGTTACTGGGACCGACTTGCCTCTGGAGCCTCTAGTGGCCGCTTGAGAAACTGCAGTTTTCTACCTCATTTTTTCAGTCCTGGAGGTTTCTGATTGGTTGGATCTGACCGAGAAACAGAGGAACTTGAAAAGAAGCTTCTGACCAACAAATCTGACACTTCTCAGTCTCCTCATCGACCCCTTCGCCTCCTTCCTCTGCTGCCAGGAGGAATCAGGGGGCGGAGTCACGTCGATCTTTACAAACATACTGTAACAGAAGATGGAAGCTGAAAGATGCTGAGCGGTTGTGTAAGTCCCAGATGGTCGTGTGTGTGTGTGTGTGTGTGTGTGTGTGTGTGTGTGTGTGTGTGTGTGTCGGACAACCAGCTCACACACTGCGAGAAGCTGACAGGAGAGTAAAGGCCACACACACACACACACACACACACACACACACACACACACACACACACACACACACTCTCTCTGCTGTAGTCAATTGGGTAGAAATGTGAGTCTTCAGGACTTAGAGAGGAAATCTGGCACTAACCAACGCCTGATGGATCGTCTGCTTGTCTTTGCACATTATGATGTACGGTGTTTCCCAAATGGTGGTTTGTGTTCCACTTAGGGACAGGTCATGATTTTTGAATCGTTAAATAGTCATTAAAGATAAAAATAAAATAAAATCGAGAGCAGGAAGTGACTATATTTGGACGAGCTGGGGGAGGAGCCAGCGGTGGATCTGACCGATCTGATTGGAAACCTGACGATACTACGTCCCGCCCACCGATAGCTGTAACCTGACTGCACCACAGGCCTGTCAATCAAACAATTAAATAAATAATTCACGTCAGCGATGTGTTACGTCCGCTCGCGGAGGACATGACGTGTGTATATTGGTGTGTGTTGGTGTGTGTGTGTTGGTGTGTGTGTTTGTGTGTATATTGGTGTGTGTTGGTGTGTGTGTGTTGGTGTGTATTGGTGTGTGTGTTTGTGTGTATATTGGTGTGTGTGTGTTGGTGTGTGTTTGTGTGTATATCGGTGTGTGTTGGTGTGTGTGTGTTGGTGTGTATTGGTGTGTGTGTTGGTGTGTATATTGGTGTGTGTGTGTGTGTGTGTGTGTGTGTGTGTGTTGGTGTGTGTTGGTGTGTGTGTTGGTGTGTGTGTTGGTGTGTATATTGGTGTGTGTGTGTTGGTGTGTGTTTGTGTGTATATCGGTGTGTGTTGGTGTGTGTGTGTTGGTGTGTATTGGTGTGTGTGTTGGTGTGTATATTGGTGTGTGTGTGTGTGTGTGTGTGTGTTGGTGTGTATTGGTGTGTGTATTGGTGTGTGTGTTGGTGTGTGTGTTGGTGTGTATACTGGTGTGTGTGTGTGTGTGTGTGTGTGTTGGTGTGTATTGGTGTGTGTGTTGGTGTGTGTTGGTGTGTGTGTGATGTCATTGAGTCGGACGCTGCACGTGTCGCTCACGTTTTTTCCCGCCGGCGCTCAGAAAGAGGAAGCAGCACAATGCAACAAAATAAAAATAAGAAAAGAGAGAAGAAAAAATATATATATGTTTAGAGGAGCAAATGAAAGTGTTACAGAAATTAAAATAAAAAAAACAGTTCAAATAGTTTAATAGAAAAATTAAATTAACATTTTTGACCTGCTTTTTCAGATCAGTTAGAAATCCTCAAACTGACCAATATTTTCACGTCTTATTTGTTTTTCCAGCTGCTCAAAAACCCAAAGAACCTCATTTTACTGTCATATTTAACAAAATAAAAGCATCAAATTGTTTGAGACATTTTTCTTTTTTGCTTTAAAACTCCAAAAAACTCACTTTACTGACAAAGAAAACCCCAAATTTGACATTTCGGAGCCTTGAAACCAAAACAAAGACACAAAACTAATCAGTTATTTGACGAACAGTTGGAGCTCTGATTGATTTTGTTTTGTGTTTTTGATGATGCATCATCTCCTCTGAAAACCTTTTTATATTCTTATTGTTTAAACACACACACACACACACACACACACACACACACACACACACCCCTCCACCCACCAATATATCTGATTGGTCCAAATTGGACCCCCCCCCCCCCACCGTTACTGACCCCGAGGGCTGTCAGCCAGTTAGTGGTTATTATTGTGTGTGTGTGTGTGTGTGTGTGTGTGTGTCTGTCTGTGTGTGTGTGTGTGTGTGTGTGTGTGTGTGTGTGTGTGTGTGTGTGTGTGTGTGTGTCTGTCTGTCTGTGTGTGTGTGTGTGTGTGTGTGTGTGTGTGTGTGTGTGTGGGACAGAAATAGCACCTGATCCCAACAGGAAGCGCAGCGGGATAATGGCATTACCTCGGCGACGGCCAATCCGGTGGCAGGTTGAGCGGCGTCCCCCTCAAAGCCAATCAGAGATCAGGGGGAAGGAGTAGATGAGGAAATGGAGCGCGAGGTCCCTGAGCTGTGACTGACAGGCAGGTTTGGTGTTCATTCAGAGAAAAAAAAGCTTCCTGCCCTTGACGGGGAGGATCAACGATGTTTCCATGTTTACTCGGTGAGATCGTTCGTTCTGCTTTCTGTTCACGTTTAATACACCGGCCGGAGCCGCTCTTTGACTCTTTATTTGCTTGTTTATCTGTTTGTTGGCTGCTGTATAATCTCCTTTTTTTTTTTTAGTTGTTTTTATGGATTATTTTGTTTAAATTGATATAAAACAGTTTGAATCCATTTTTTAAGCACAAATGGCCCATAAATTAATTTTTTTGGGTCATTTGTGTGAATAAACAAAACAACCTGTTGTTGTCCTGTGAAACCTACTGCTTTGACTTTGTTGTTGTTGTCCTGTTTGAACGGTTTCATTGATTCATTGTTGGAGCTAAAATGGCAGCTTACTTTGAACTCTACGACCCGTGGACGGGTTGGAAGGCAAATTTTCTTTATAAAAAATTGGCAAGATTAGTTCAAAACTGAAAAAAACAAAACAGATTACAAGTCAAATATTTCTGTGATGTGCAGCAGGATTATGAACACAGGAAGTCAGCGCTTATTACTTTGTGAAAAAAACTAAATCTTATATTTTTCTTTTCCAGCATTTTTACCGCAAAAGATTGTCACAATTTTGTTTTATAAAATCCACCACAAAATCAAAAATGTTTCATCACAATAATCTAAAAAAAACTTAAAGGTGCAGTTGAGGATGTTTTTGATCGGAAAAAAAGGTATTTTTTTCAAGTTTTATAAAATAAATAATAAAAGATTTCTTTTCTTCTGTGGTTTCTGGAATTCTTACTGTGTTTAGCCTCGTTTCCATGGAGATGCAGGACTTTACGTTGCATGATGGGACTCAAACTGATCAGAGTTCAGAGGGTTAATGTGAGAATAATCTGGTTTTCTTCAACAGTGAAGTGATTCGTTTCAGGTGGTTAATGCGCTTATTGGCTTTTGTTTATTTGTTTGTTTGTTTGTTTGTTCGAGGCAGCGTTTCGTTTTGGATTTTTCTGCTTCGAGAGAAAAACAAAGAGTTTGTTTGACGGAACGACGTGAAAGCAGACGGATAATAACATCAGTGGGTTTATGGTCCTCATATTGAATTAAGTGGCAGCAGAACATGTTGTTGTTTTAGCCATTAGCAAACAGCCGCCACACACACACACACACACACACACACACACACACACACACACACACACACACACACACACACACACACACACACACACACAGGGATGTTGCGGCAGCAGCAGTCGGTGGGTTTGAAGCTGATGGACGAAGAGCTGCAGGTCAGACTTCACGTTTGTTTTTAAATTTAAAGGAGCAGTCAGCTGTTTGGTGTTGTTTTTGACTGATCGATAGACTTGATGATCAATATCAGATCGATCCGTGTGTGTTCAGAGTTGGCTTCATGGAGTTTAGCTTAGTTTAGCACGAAGGGAGACGCTGACAGAAAACCTGAAATCAGGCGATTAATCTGGTAAAGACTCGTTTTATTGATTTATTTTATTGATCAGCTTCAGACTGGCTCCGTTGGTGCTTTTATTTATTGACATATTTTCAGTTTCTTTTGTTTTTAATCTTCTCTGGTGTCCGTGGAGCACTTTGTAAAGTTGTTTTTCAAAGGTTTTGTGTCAATATATTATTGTTATTTTTGTTATTTCAGAGGTTAAAACAGACTTTTACTGAAGCCGGTTATGTTTAATTATGAAAACCTGATTTATCTGAATGTTATTTACAGCTCCGACTTTCCTCCTGATAAAACCTCCGACATCAGCTGCAGATAATTAACGTGAATAGTTTAACTTCAGTCTGCAGGTTAATGAGCTGCTGGCCAAAGATGGTTTATTAAAGATGTTTCACTCTGTCCAGTCTCTCTGTGACGTCAGTGATTTCAACCTCTCCCCTGATTGGCCAGTTTAAACAGGAAAGGCGGGCCTAACTACGGAGTCACTGCAGTACAAAACAAAAATACTAAACCTTCAGTCCCGACGTGTCAATGATGACGAAAAATACGTCGCCAGCTTCTAGAAGACGTGGAGTCGGGACAGCCAATAATAAAACTATCATTAGCTAACGTAGCTTTTGTTAGCCTAGCCACCGTAGCCCGACTGACTAATCGATAACAGAAATATAAACTCGAGCAACCAGATTATAGGTTTTTTTTACATGTTTATCAGCTTTCTTCTAAAACTACTTTTCTGCTACAACGATAGCAAGAAGTTACTAAATTAACATGTTTATGGTGATTGATAAATAAAATGCAAAACAGCTAAGGCTTGTTCTAATATTAGTTTTGGGTATTTCTCTTTTCTCCCGACTCAAAAAGCTGATGAAATATTTCTTCAATGTTGTGGTTACGTTTTGTTTTGTTTGACACTCCAGTGACTCCGTACTTCACCTCCAGCAGG
>NW_027185439.1:497125-557125 GCF_022577435.1 Embiotoca jacksoni
CAAAAACTAGGCAACAAGCTGAAAGATACGGACTCTAATAGAAGCAGTAAAATGCTATCGAGCCGCCAACAGTTTAAACATAAATGTCAGTTATAAATGATCTTCTCGTATTTTTACTCCGTTGCTTTCCTTGTGTCCTCATCTGCTCTCCTTGATTTGTTTCCTAGATCCTCATTCCAGAGTGATCCTGAAGTCGAGGAGCTGCAACGACCTGCTGAGCTCCTACATCAATGCTAACTACATACGCGTGAGTAGTAGCTAGTAGTAATACGTTATTTGAAATCTACTGTTAGCTACGTGTAGTTGATCGATTGTATATTGTTGTAATAACCAAATTGTACTAATATTAACTTTTATATAACTTTGTAAATTAGTTCTTAGATAATTTAGATTTTTCTTTTAATGTGCGTTCTTCATTTTATCCATTTTGTTTTGATCCACGTGATATTTTTGTGTTTACGACAAATAGTCAGCCTTCCTCTGTACGATGTGTTTTCCTCGTCTCCTTCACAAATTATTTAAAAGATAACAAGATAACTCCCGACTGTTTAGCTGCGGTCAATTACGACAACTTTTGTTTCATTAAATCTTCTTTAAACTCCAGAAAAAAGAAAACATTCAACCGATATCTTCGCCGGTCAGGAATGTCGGCAGCCTTTTTCTCTTTTCTTCTGGTTTCCTCGTCGACATTTCAGTGAAAGTAGAAGAAGTCGCACACAATAGACTTTCTTCCTGACAGGAAACTCCACTCAAACGGTCAGAACAGAGAACAGAGGCTGTTCACGTCGTACTTTACAAACCAACTCTGTGAAAACCTCACGATGTCCACGGAAAACACATTTATCACATAATTAATACGAAATTTGGAGATTTTTAAAGTGTTACGACCAAAACTGAACTTTAACTCTTTGCACTTTTTTACTCCTTTAACTTTTTTAAATGACAGAAAATTCGATGCAAATTTTGATGCCTTTTAAAAAAAAATACTTTCTTCAGTAAAATTCGATTTTTATAAAAAAAAAAAAAAATAACTATAGAAAATAACTAAACAAAGTTTCCATCTGTTTTTACGGTATTATAAGTCCAATAAAATTAATTTCTAGAAAACGAAAATTCTTGAGTCTTTCAGGTCTCATGCCGACAGTGTTCTTTCCACCCTCCGCTGACCGTGTCGTGTGATTGGCTCCCGTCCCAGGGTTACCTCGGCGACAACAAGGCGTTCATCGCCACGCAGGGTCCCATGGTGAACACGGTGAACGACTTCTGGCAGATGGCGTGGCAGGAGGAGGCGCCGGTCATCGTCATGATCACCAAGCTGAAGGAGAAGAACGAGGTAACGTTCAACATGAGCTGAGACTTTAGAAACAACAGGACTCGCACGGATGAAGAAGTTTTGCATCAGGTGGGATTCCTCAACGAAGTTTTACTGAAAACCCCACGTCAAGAAAAAGCTTCTGAAATTAACGACTGAAACAAAAAGTAACTTGAATTTTTCTATTAGGTTTTCAAAATTGGCTTCAAAATTTAAAATGGAGGTCATCTTGTTTGTGGTTTGATGGCAAACAACGGATTCGTATAACGCTGGAAACGTGCATTGATTCGCCTTTTTGGTAGATTTTCTCATTTCAGTAAAAAATATTTACTACAATCAATCAATGGAAATCTTGTTTTTTACATCTCAGTTTTTCCAAAGCAAGCCGAACAAACACGGAGGTTGTTTTCATATTCACGCATCTTTCCAGTTTGCGATGCGACTCAAAAAATTCATCACACAAAAATCGAATATCTTAAAAACACGGATTGAGATTTAATTCCGACTCGGCACAAACGTTCACTTCGTCCCAAAGATGAAGGGATTCGAATTCTGATGGTCAAAAGTCACAACTTTCATCTGTATTTCAAGCCGTCTCGTTCCCGCCGTGTCCCCGTAGAAGTGCGTCCTGTACTGGCCGGAGAAGCGAGGGATCTACGGGAAGGTGGAAGTGTTGGTGAACAGCGTCCGAGAGAACGAACACTTCACCGCTCGCAGCCTCACGCTGAAGGTACGACGCCGCTTCCTGCTTCGGTTTTACAGACGCAGAGAAAGAGGATTTATTTAACGTGTGTGTTTGACGTGTGCAGAGTGGGAATCAAACCCGCGTGCTGCAGCACTACTGGTACACGTCGTGGCCCGACCACAAGACGCCCGACTCCACGCTGCCGCTGCTGCAGCTGACGGCCGACGTGGAGGCGGACCGCCGCGCCGCCGCCGGACCGGTGATCGTCCACTGCAGGTACCGACCGACGAGACGCGCGTCTACTACTTTCTACCGCTAATTTTAAAAAAAATGTCTGGAATGACACCGTTACCCACGATGCTTTGCTTTGGCAGCGCCGGGATCGGACGGACGGGATGCTTCATCGCCACGACGATAGGCTGTCGGCAGATGAAGCTGGAGGGCGTGGTGGATGTGCTGAGCATCACCTGCCAGATGCGAGCTGACAGGTGACGTACAAACACAACTTCTACTGGTGCTCTTTGTTGTTGTTTTGTGTTTCCGTGTTGTTGTTTTGTGTTTCCTTGTTGTTGTTTTGTGTTTCTTTGTTGTTGTTTTGTGTCTTTGTGGTCGTTACAGATAATTCATCAGCTGATGACCTGTACCGCCATCAGCCACCAGGGGGCGATCGAGATATTGTGGCTTTATGCTTCTGTGTTAATTAAACAAACACAGACGGTTTAGTTTCTTTTTATTTTCACTGTCACGTTAACCGACAGCGTCTGTCTTTCCCTGCAGAGGAGGAATGATCCAGACAGGTGAGCAGTACGAGTTCGTCCATCACGCCTTGAGATTTTACGAGGCCCGCCTATCTGCAGAAACCGGCCAATGAGCGCTCGCCGCCGCAGGAGGCTCCGGGTTTTAACCTGGACGTGTGCTGACGTTAGCGAGCCGTCAGCTGGTGGGATCTGAGTTCTGGGAGTTCTTCTAGAGGACGTGGTTGAGTTTGAAGGACAACCAGTTAGGACTGTTGTGGGCGGAGCCTGCTGAAGGAAAGAAGAAAGGTAAATTTCTGAAACAGGAATATATCCCTTCTTCTTCTTCTCTACTTTTTCTTCTTCGTGTGTTGTTGGCGAGAGATGAACTCGATGGACCCGCCCACTTCACTTCCTGTTACCCGCTGACTGTCGGATCGTCCCGTTACCTCTTTTTCCGTCACGGACGTGTAGAAATAGCTCGAACGACTGAAACTGAATCAAACATCGTTCGATAACACAAATGTGTTTCTGTGTCTTATAGGATTTTAAAATGATTTTGTAACGTGGTGTTCTTTCCGAATGGAAAATGACTGTTAGCTGGTTGCATCTTTTGTTGAGCTCCGTTGAACCGACACGTCCCGCCCTGTTTGTGACGTCAGCACGTCGTGTTGTACTCTGTAGTTTAGGCACTTTATGGTCCTCAGAACAAGTTCAAATGTCCCTTTTAACTGGTTTGGCAGCGGGTTTTATGTTCTGAGGTGTTTTCATGATCTCAACTTCCAGAACTTTATTTAAACCTTTTTAGAGATACCAAATATATCTGTAAACTTTCAGCTCAGTCAAATGCCTCTTTGCTAACTAGCTTTGTAATATGCTAATTGTACTTTCTGATATGATTTTTTTTTTTGTTAAACCCGACAGTGTTAGTTATTACTTAATATTAGCCTGGCGTTAATCCATCTGCAACTGCTAATGTCTTAAATGCTAACACATGCTAACAGCTAATAAAACTAATTTAGTGATAGATAATCTCATGCTAAACTAGTTCTTGTAGTCGTACAGCAAAGCAATTAGAGGCTAATTATCGCTTTAGTGGTTCTGTGTTCTAACCTGTTAGCTCATGCTTAAACTAACACGCTATGCTAATGCAATATTTTCTTAAACCAATTAATTTTGTTTTCTGCTGCCAAGCAAAGCTTAAAAAATAATTCATAACAATTTATTTTCGTACCGTTCAACAGGTGCAGCTCTCATGAGGCTTTGGTGTTGAATCTAAGAATTATGGGAGTTGTAGTTTTTGAATGCAAACAAAATAATTGTTGTTTTATCTTTTTTTAAATGAAGAGGTACTGAAACTATTTCAGTAATAGACTGAATGATTTTGGACACAACACCAACCATTATATTAAAATGTTTAGAAAGACAAATGAACAATTTCAACAGGATCTAGAAGGAAATGGAAGATACTGGAATAGAAATGATCTCAAAAAGTAGTGCGGCTCTTTTGCCGTTAGCTTTCACTTACAGTTCGTACATTTGATCCCAACTGTTATAATATCTTTCCATTCTCGTTTCGTTTTTCTTCACAAGGCCAAATTGCTGAAAGTCATTCCTGACTCAACAAACTTTGTGCCGCTTGGTCTCGTCGTAGTCGTTGCCATGACGATTCCCCTTTTTGTGTGATGCGTTGCTTTATACCAAAAAATGTGAACTAATTTAATGGTGCAGTCATCACATGGACGAGGTGCTGTAAATTATGTTATCTAGTGAGTACGTTATTTTGGTGTATCAAACGAATAATAACTTTATTTTTATACTGTTTTTACATGTTTTCAATGTCTTTAGCAGCGATCAGCCGTTTTGTTGATTCGTACGAAAGCTCGATGTTTTTGGGCCACAAACCTCATTTATCTCTAAATGACAGCAGGAGAAAAGATGGAATTATTAATTGGCTCTTAGTTGATTATCACAAACAGAAAATACAAGTTTGAAGAACAATCAGATTCGAAACCAAAACTGTTTAAGCCTCCTTCTTAAAATGCAATAATTGAAAGATTTGCGTCAAAACAAACACGAAAAAAGCAGAAATAAAAGTACAGACTTTGGATTTTAACAGTTACATCCAAAACCTCCTGAATCGATAAAGAGATGAAGATCAGTTTTTAACGATGTATTTTAGAGTAGAGTAGTTTTTTTTCAGTTCCTGTATGTGCAGTGTTTCAGAGCGCTGAGGTTTCAACAGTAAATGCCAGTAACGAAGAACATAGACGTCCGATGTGCTCTGTGTGATAACGGGACAACGCTGTGCAGAACGTGTTCAAGTGATGTTCAACTCAACGTGGGAAGTTACGTTTTTAAATCCAGACATCAGACGCGGAAGTCTTGCTGCTAAAACCGGAGCGTCGGGAAGCGGAACAATCGACGGACAATAAACAAGAGAAGGACTTTTTTCTACGTACCGATATATTTTTGATTCTTTCCGTACAGACTTGGTATCTGAGGACACACTGAACTTCTGGATGAAGACTCCGGTGCGTTCAACCATGTTTGGTGATGACGACAACACGCTGCCTCTGACGTAGTATTGTGTCCGTACAGTAGGATGTGGTTCATGTCCTCCACTTTGACGTTGTTGTCTGCTGACGGAGCTCAAAGGGACCTTAAACATCTTCAGGTTTCAATCACATCGTAGGGAAAGAAATGTGGAGATGAATTTAAATAGAATTTACAGCCTCTTGGGTAAAGTTACGGGTTCGTTAGTTAACTATAATTTTCAAAAAAACTAACAATAGAGACAATGTTCAACTTTCAGTTCAATAATAAACGGTTGTTGGCTTAAGCAACGGATATTTGAGTTAGCACACAGCAGGTTAGCTTAGCATGTAGAAATGGGAAATTCTCCAAATAATTGGGACCAAATATACGTTGTTTTCTTTTTTTGGGGGGCGGGGAGAAATTTGTCCTCATGAAATGAAATGTTAACTTTCACTGACTCAAGTTCTGTCCGGTCTCTTGATTTTGACCTGGATCAGGACTTTCTGCCAGTCCAGCATGCAGCTGCATTTTACTGAAACTTAGCATCAACCAAAGCAACTGAAGCTAACTTAAAGAAATAATAAGTTTGGCCTGAAGACCTGAAAACTTCTTACCAAATATACCTGTAACATTAACTGGTGAAATAACTAGTTTTAGCTTCTAAATTAAGCAATTCCAGCTCACGTAAAGATCTGTTCTTATGCTAGCAGTAGCTAACAAGTAAAAAAAGTCAATTTTAGCCAACGTTTAAATCAAACAACCCTTTCGTGGCTCGTTAGCTCGTGTCGTTACACTTCATTTAAAAAGTTTGCCTTTTTGCAAAGTAAGCTAAAGAAGATATTTCGTTGTCGTTGAGCTTCAGTTCTCTTCTGCTGATCAAACACAGTCTGCTCGCTCGCTAACAGTAAGTCGTGAGTTCACAGGCAGGACGAAGCTCCTGTTGACCAATAAAACCATTCAGATACTACCGTCGTTAACGCCACCAAGTCTGCCCTGAGATGTATATCTGCAGCAGCTGTGACAGAAAAAAAGCAGGAATCAGCATTTATTAGCCAGACATGTTGCGTTTTAACGTTTTCTGATCAGCCAGATACCAAATTGACAGATTTCATTTCTAATTAACGAGCAGCTGCAACACGCTGAGAAGCAGGTGAATCATGTGTAAAGTGACAAATGTTAAAATGACAAACATTAGGGTCCCTTTAAACTTCTGCTGTGGGGCATTTCAGGTCAGTCAGAGTACACTTGATGCTGATTAGTGTCTATTATAATACATGTTTTTGTTTTTGTTTTTTTATGTATTACTAATCAACTTGAATGTTGTAATAGTCCAGAAGATTAGCCACCGAGTAGTGCTGTAACCTCGTTATCTACTCTATCTACGTATATAATAATGTTACCTGTAATCTGAACATTAAAGACACTGGACGGGACAAACGCTGACTCGTCACGTCTTCAGTCTGCTGCGAACAGGTAACAACTGTACGTTTATTTTATCCTCCATCTCATGTTAAATATTACAAAAGGACTGAAGCGCCGACCTGGTGAAAAGGATTTACAGTTTTCAGGTTGACTGTTGTGGATCGTTCGAGGTATTCGGTGGACTTTAGTAACACAAACATACACGTGACACACAACTCGACAATGTTGTGGAGCTGAAACGTTTGTTCCTAGAAACTATTATTGAGAGCGAGTGAGACAGGAGGGCAGCAGGAAGGAAGGAAAGAGGTGTGGATGACTAAATGTGGCTCAAACCGACTGAAACAAAAGGAGTTTGGCCTTTAACTTGTGACACAAAATTCACCAAACACTGACTGGTCATCGGGACTTCATATCTTAAACAGATGATATTAATCATAATTATGATGCTTTAAATGAAATAATCTCAGGATAATGTTTTTAGAAAAAGTAAATGTGACACCACAATAGTGGTTAGTTTCAATTTCAAAGGCAGATTTATACAACAAACGTTGTTCTGCAATGTCAACACAATTAAAACTACACTTCAAAACAATTGACACAAAAATAACAAATTAAGCAATAGAAAACAATTAAACAAAATAAAATACGAGAAATATGAAGCAAAACAACACAAAGAGGAGGAATGTACACATATAACGAGATAAAAAACGAATAAATTCAAATCGGATTTGATGACAGAAATTGAATCTTTTAGATAATCAAGTCATTTATCTGTTAAAATGTCACATACATGGAAGGATGAGATTTATTTCTGTGTTTAAAGATGCTGCACTTCAAATTCATAAAATAAAACATCCATAAGCGATGAAGAAGATAAACGTGGGCAACAATTAATTGTCCTTCTGTCAGAATTGGTCCTCAAAAATAATCAAGCCACAAAAACTTTGTTTCATTTTGCGGATTTATGATTTCTAAATAAATTCCAAACAATAAAGAAATTGGTTCACCTTTTGATTTATTTACTCAAATGAAGTGCTAGAGAATCTACTTTGTGTAAAGAGATTCAGACAAACAGGTTTACAGAAACACATAAATCACCAAAGTAGATTATTTATATTTACTCGGGTTAAAACGGAGCTTTTGTCGCACTGGAAGTCTGATTTTTCGGATAATTTATTAACATAAATCTTGGAAAGTTCATGAGCAATTATTAAGGAAGTTACAGATGTATAAAATAAATGGTCACCAAAGAAAGTGTACCAGTTGTGTGCATGTTTATTTACCCTATAATTAACATCAAATTACGTCATTTCTTCCCCATAAAAAGGTGTTTCTTCCTCTCATTGTTTGGACAAATTAAACCCGTGACTGACAGTTAATGATGTTATTTTATCTTCTACAAAACATGCAGCTTTTTATCATATTATTATTACTACGTTCAGTGTTTGACTTCTTGCCAACCGTCCTGCCTTTGTTTTCCATCACAACGTTTTTTTTTTTACTGTCATCATCATCATCATCATCATCAGCAGCAGAATCAGAAGCAGGCGATGAATTTAGACTCGGATGAAAAGACGACGCTGTCGAGACAAAGAAACTTTTTCAACTCCTCAACCGTCTCGTCTCTGCGGGACTCGAACCTATTTTTAGCGTCTACCTCGCGTTAGAGCTGCTGTCGTCCTATTTATAGCCTCCATCCAGGCCGAGCTCCGACCGTCGTGCCTTCACGGTGACTCACTGGAGCTGCTGGTTTGATTGGAGGAAGTCCGTTAGAGAGTCCCGACCTCGACACCGTTAGAGGCCGACAGACAGGACGGAGAGACAGACAGGCAGGAAGAGAGACACACAGCCGGTGAGACAGGCAGAGTCCAGAGGAAAGTCTGAGTTTGAAGTGTGAAGCAGTTCGAGTTGGTGATGAACCCGTAGAGATGGCGGACGAACTAAAAGACTGAAGAACGGGATTCAATGAAAACTCGTCTCTCAAACAAGGAATTATTTTGTTTTATACGAGATCAAAAAAATTCAACTTTTAACTGTCGTTTTTCTCTCAAACTTCACTTTTTCCGGAAGAAGTCGTTGATTGCTGAAAACCAAGAGAGACAAAAAAAAACCGGATCTTCTTCTGACATCTTTCCTTTTAAACAGTGAACGGAAAGGAAGATCTCGTGCCTCCGGTTCAGGATTATGGTGGTGGATTCTCCGTCGGAGGATCTGAAGGAGGATCAAAATGTTGAAATGTAAAGTTGACGGTTGTTTCTGCTGCCTGTGGTTCACCTCGCTGCTGCTGCTGCTGCTGCTTCAGGTCGGTCCCACGTTTTAATGATGCTCGTGAAGAAACTCAAAGAGGACAAATAAGTTTCCAATTTAATATCAAACTTTATAGTGTCAGTTTTGGGGAAGAAGTCTGTGATTTAACTTGATGTTTTCAGGTGAAAAATGACACGAGTAAACTTACTGCTGTTTTTTGACAGTAAAAAAATAACCTTCAGCAATTAAGAATATTTATTTCACTTTTGTTGTTACATCAAAAAAAAGCATTACAGCTTTTCTTGAATAATTGAACATCTGTACTCTGTTGTAACACTATTATTCTACTTTTAAAATGTCCAGAAGGTAACATAAGCAGGTATTAAATCATATTCTCATTGGGTAAAATTATAGTGTTGAAACACATTTTTAAATTGAGACAGAAAGAAAAATGAAATTTTTCTGTAGATATTTTGAGATGTTCTGTGATGTCACGTTGATGCTTTTGTTATTTTATACAAATATTTGTCTTTAAAACAAACTATAAATTATATGACTTGCTGAAATGAAAATTCAGTCCATATTTTAGGACTGAAAACAAACTGAAAATGTTGTTGTTGTTGATATTTGCACCTTCTGAACGTATCTCAACAAGAAAATATTTGTGTTACAACAAACAAATTGTCTTGTTTGAAGGCTCCTTGTCTTAATGAGAACATCATTAAGTAGATTTGTTTTACGTTAATACGTCACCAACATACATCGGAGCATCAACATATTCCAAAATGATCAATCTAAAATGTTGTTTTTCGTAAAGACGGTTGGCTGAAACGGAGATAAAAGTCGTGAATTTAGCTGGCGGTTAGCTAACGAGCTGGTCACTTAACCAACCGGGAGTGGGCATGATTTATTTGACATCAGAGTTCGTATCACGTATAAAACCCTCCCAGTGACACTGAAGCGTGTCACTGTCACGCTTTGCTGTCTCGAGGCGTGAAAAACAACGTGGTTAGGATTACGAAACAGATATCTTTTTAAAGAAAATTAGCATTGTTTTCTCGCGGGCTTGAATCTCCGTCGTGAATGTTGTGAGTTGGATATGTTGGATATTGTTGGATATGTTGGATATTGTTGGATATGTTGGATATTGTTTGATATGTTGGATATTGTTGGATATGTTGGATATTGTTGGATATTGTTGGATATGTTGGATATGTTTGATATGTTGGATATGTTGGATATTGTTGGATATGTTGGATATTGTTGGATATTGTTGGATATGTTGGATATTGTTGGATATTGTTGGATATGTTGGATATGTTGGATATTGTTGGATATTGTTGGATATGTTGGATATGTTGGATATTGTTGGATATGTTGGATATTGTTGGATATGTTGGATATGTTGGATATTGTTGGATATTGTTGGATATGTTGGATATGTTGGATATGTTTGATATGTTGGATATGTTGGATATGTTTGATATGTTGGATATGTTGGATATTGTTGGATATGTTGGATATTGTTGGATATTGTTGGATATTGTTGGATATGTTGGATATTGTTGGATATTGTTGGATATGTTGGATATGTTGGATATTGTTGGATATTGTTGGATATGTTGGATATGTTGGATATTGTTGGATATGTTGGATATGTTGGATATGTTGGATATGTTGGATATGTTGGATATGTTGGATATTGTTGGATATGTTGGATATGTTGGATATTGTTGGATATGTTGGATATGTTGGATATTGTTGGATATTGTTGGATATGTTGGATATGTTTGATATGTTGGATATGTTGGATATGTTGGATATGTTGGATATTGTTGGATATGTTGGATATGTTGGATATTGTTGGATATGTTGGATATTGTTGGATATTGTTGGATATGTTGGATATTGTTGGATATGTTGGATATGTTGGATATGTTGGATATGTTGGATATTGTTGGATATTGTTGGATATTGTTGGATATGTTGGATATGTTGGATATTGTTGGATATGTTGGATATTGTTGGATATGTTGGATATGTTGGATATTGTTGGATATGTTGGATATGTTTGATATGTTGGATATGTTGGATATTGTTGGATATGTTGGATATTGTTGGATATGTTGGATATTGTTGGATATGTTGGATATGTTGGATATTGTTGGATATGTTGGATATGTTTGATATGTTGGATATGTTGGATATTGTTGGATATGTTGGATATTGTTGGATATGTTGGATATTGTTGGATATGTTGGATATGTTGGATATTGTTGGATATGTTGGATGTTGTTGGATGTTGTTGGATGTTGTTGGATATTGTTGGATATTGTTGGATATGTTGGATATTGTTGGATATGTTGGATATGTTGGATATGTTGGATATGTTCGATATGTCCAACCGGCCTGAACCGACTTTTTCTAATGTAAAATGGCCGGTAATTAGCATTAGTGTTACCGTAATTAGCTCCACTGCTAATCTACACTTGTTCAAGACCTACAAATACAAATACAACGTGTAAATTCGGCACAGTGGGAAGACCTTTAGAAAATGTGTCGTACAGATCTGGTGATTCTGATCGTGGTCGTCACGGTGATTTAGAAGCAGCGACCCCAACGTCCGTGAAGAGTGTTTTCCTCTCATGTCTGTACAGTTTCATTTCCGTCTCTTTCTTCTGCGTCGTTGCCTCTAAACTCGCCGAACTTCATTATCAGTGACACATTGTTTTATTTCCTCCTCGGCTCGCCAAGTGTTTGAGGAAACAGAACGACTGTCGCCGACTCTATTATCACACGTAAGGTCGGAGGTCGGAGGTCAGATATCGGAGGTCGGCTGAAATGGCGGAATCTAAAAGTGATAAAGACTCACAAAGGTTACACGCAGTTGGGAAGTCCTGCTAAAAATGTGACGTAAATATCGATCAATTTACGACTTCATAAATATTTGGAGGTACGATGGCAAAAAAGGACGAGAATTTTATTCTTTTCTTTTGTATTTAAACAACTTTAATATAATTTTTAAATGTAACAGAAGTTCAACCTACTGTAAGACTCATCATTTACACACAACGTCGTTTCATTCACACAAAAAACAAAAGTGTAAACACGATAAGTTTTAGTTTGTCGGGAAGGTTTTCATCCCAAACTTTTTGAAATGGTTGCAAAACCATTTCTTATTTTATTTCTGCCGTTTGAACTTTAGTGTAGAGATGGAATATTTTACAGGGACTTTAATTGTACCAGCGAGTCAAATGTGAAGGAAAACAAGAATATTTTTGGCGGCGGGTCAAAGTTTCATTTAAAAATGGAGGGTTTCCTTTGGGAGAATTTGGCTGCGTCCTTCTGAGGTCTTGGCCGTCGCCCGTCTCCGTCTCCAGGACGGTTTATCCGAACAATAGGATCAAAGTGAAGCTCCACCCAACGTCTTGGTTTTTGGGAACGAAACACTCGTTTGTAGATCTGAACGCTGGCTGTAAACGTTTGTTTTTTCCTCCGTCGTGGAGATCAGAGGCAGCAGGTGCATCCAAATATCTGAAGAAAATCCTCCTTCATCGTTTGTTCTGCACACGGTACACCGACGTGTGTTAAAGCATGTTTTAAAACAATCAAACTTTAAATATATAAAAGTATTTTTTCAACTGTATTCTGTTTAAAACGGTTTAAAAGAAATATGAAACATTATCGACCGAGTGGTGAAACGATGTCAGCGACATCGAACTCTGAAGTTCGACGAAGCTTTTTGTCACTTTCAGGTCGTAGTTTTTGTTTCTTTAAATTTAAACCCAAAATATTGCTCGTATGAAATATAGAAGTTGGATTATGTCTCTGTTGAGATGTCTCAACTTTAAAACCTTGTTTTTAGATAAAAACAACACGTGTCCAAGCGTTTTTTTGGCTAATTTCTTTTACCAAACTGTATTTTTGGCAAAACTTCCATCTCAACGTGTCATTTAAAGCTCAGTTTGTGCTTTGCATTTCTTCTCATCAAATCTTTTGAAAAATGATTATCTTTTAAAAAGCCAGGTGGTTTTCTGACAACATTCAGCTGTCGTTTTTCCTTCTTATTGTTTTTATGTATAAATGAAACAACTTTTAGTTTGATGTGTAAAAATATGGAGGTCATAAAGGGTCGTGAAGATGAATTACAGAACAACAGACGGACTTATAAAAGTCTAATTTCAAGTATTTGTAGCTTGTTAAGTTATTAATATTTCTCCGAGCTGCATTTGCTTTAGTTGGTTTTTAATGCTCTCGTGTCTCTCGTGTCTCTCATGTCTCTCGTGTCTCTCGTGTCTCTTCATTCAGCCGATACTTTAGATTTGTTTTGAACAACGCTCGGTCTCACTGCTGTTTCTGATTAACGTCCCGTCAGGATGCGAGCCGAGCCGCTCCGACTCAGAACCTCACAGCGTCCGTCCCCTGCAGCGTCTCCGTCTCCGAGCCGTCCTCCGGTCCGGACTCGGTAACTCTGACCGTCAGCACGCCGGGACGCAACTGCTCCTTCACCCTGTCGTCTATGGACGGCGAGGCCGACGCCACGGAGTGTAGAAGAAGAGGAGGAGGAGGAGGAGGAGGAGGAAAGGAGCTGGAGACCAATGAGATCGGCGTCAGGGAGCGACGAGTTGAAGAGGAGGAGGAAGGAGGAGAGAGCTACCTGGGCACCAACCAGCTGGAGGTGGAGGATGGAGGGAACGTGAGGCAGGTTTTCACCTGCAGGTTGGATCACCTGGAGTCGGGAGCCGCCCACCGGCTGCAGGTCCAGTCGCTGACGGACAACGAGGCCAAAAACGTCACGGCGAACACCGGTGAGTCTCCGTCCGGTCCGCGTTCATAGAACGGTTCGCTCCGAGCACCCGTTAAATATCAGACACTAAAACATTTTACTCACCAACTTCTGCTGCAACTCAAGATTGTTAAATAAGAAACAAAGACTTCATGTTACACCGACGTAATCAAACTTTTAAGATATAAAAGATTATTTTTTTTATTATTTGCAATGAATTCTGCTTCAACCTTTAAAGAATTATCAAACATTAATGTCACTTTTAGGTCATACATTTTGCTTCTGGAAATATTAACGCAAAAATAATGCTCATAAAAGTCTGACTGTCGACGTTGATTTGTCTCAATTTTGAAAAAAAAAAAAAAGGTGTTTTTGTACAAAAAGCAATTATCTCTGCAGACTTCAAATTAAAATGTTTTTGTTAACAGTTAAAACCCAAAACATGTTAAACATTGATTAAAAGGACATAAGCTCAAGTTTGAGAAATATTTGGGGAATTTTTACATGAAAAAAGTACAATTTTTTTTTGTACTAATCCTTATTAATGAATATATCAAAGAAGTAAGAAGTCTTAATATTTGCTTCTGACTTGTGGCGTCAGCTTGCAACTTTTCGTGAGTTTTTATAGCAGTAAAAGTTCGGGGTGTAACTGACAGCGTGAGCGATGGCTGTTTTATTTCGCAGCACTTGATGACTAATGTAAGTGGAGCCGAGCCAGTAATAATGTTATTAGTTAGCGGCGCGTTCTGCGTTGTGAAAACATGAAGAAAAGTCGGTTATATAACGAGCAGCTTCTGTTTTTTTGGCCCCCAAAAAAGGTGTATATAAATAAATTAATGAATAAATAATATAAAGACCTCTATGGATTAAAAATTAGATAATAGAAAGTAAAAAAAAAAAATTATTGTTAGTTTTATTAAAGACTTTTAATAACTGAGGGCCGATAAGAATTTAATTAGATTTTCTTGTGGACCGAAGGAGGATTATTACGTTGCAGTACCGCAAGTGGCCACCGGAAACTAAATTTGCTAACAAGTGACAAACCCACCTGATCATATAGGGAATCAACTGAAGAGGAACGAGGGGGGGGTGGATCAAACTGAAACTAGGCCCCGCCCACATACACCAAAAACCTTACCGCACCACAGGCCTGTCAATCAAACAGCCCCGCCCCCAAACATATGAGTCCTAACATCTAATGAATGCTTTTCATTGGCTTCACTTTTCAGAGCTGGAGGCTGCAAACTCACACAGGAAGTATTCAAACAGAAATCCATTTTAAGAATTGTTTATATTTCATAATTACTTTTCAATATTGAAATAATTAACGTTGAAGCTTTTCTTCGTATCTTCCTCCGTTTTGTTCGGTGCCGTTAGAGCAGACCTGAGGTCAGTACCTGTTTCTGCTCGTATTGTTTCCATCTCCTCTGAGCTCTCGCCGTTTGAAGCGACTCGACGGCTCGACCCTCCGTGTCTTTGAGTTGATGTCGCGAAGCTTCCCGTCGCTGCCGCTTTGTGATTAGCTGACAGGAACCGGCGGCCCGGCCGATGCCCCTCGGATAGAAACCCTCCAAAAAGAAAAGCACATGAGTGTCTCGCCGCTGGCGGACGTCCAGAACAGAAGTTGGACGCTCGGCGTGTATTTCCATCGCGGGCAGAGCTCCCGGGCTTCGGCCGTTTCCTGCCTCCATTGTTTCTTTGTTCTGTGGGAAAGGGCGTGAGGGCGTGTGTGTGTGTGTGTGTGTGTGTGTGTGTGTGTGTGTGTGTGTGTGTGTGTGTGTGTGTGTGTGTGTATATATGTGTGTGTGTGTGTGTGTGTGTGTGTGTGTGTGTGTTTGTGTACATATGCAGGAAACTGGGTGTTGCGGCGCCCACTCGGGTCCCAACAGTAAACCATCTCAGCGATGCAAAACACTTGTGCGTTTTGTGTTTTCTTATCTTTGGACCGCGACGTCCCAGCGACCTTTTAGAGCTCCGACCGCCTCCGCTGATTTATTTTTACTTTTAACTCTTTAAGTAGCTTCACAAGCAGAGATGCAAAAAAAAAAAAGATGTAATTACAACATTCAGGAGTTAAAGAGCAACACGAGTCCAATATTCCTTCATCTTTTAGCTCCGTTTTTGGTCTCCACCACCTCCACAGGGGAAAAATGAAAAACCGGCCTCTTGATTTTTTTTTTTTTGTGTTGATTTTATTCACTTTATTAATCCCAGAGGGGAAATGTCTTCACTACAGCAGGGGGGCTCTCAGGGGGGGCTCTCAGGGGGGAGCTGCTGCAGCAGGCTGCCACTAGCACGGCGCCAGGTAACCTGACCTGAGGTGCATGTTTTTAGATGATGGGAGGAAGCCGGAGAACCCGGAGAGAACCCACGCAAGCACAGGGAGAACATGCATCTTCGCTAGCTCGTCTCTTATCTGCGGCTACAGAAGTTTCATCGGACAGAAAATGTCCCGCAAAAAAAACAAATCTAGAAGCTAAAAGAGGCTGCAGACGTCACATTTATATCAAACACAAATAAATCTGGTTCTGTGAACGTAATAAAAGCTGTTCCCTTAACGTAAGCGCTCACCGTTTAAATTATATGGAGGATTACATTTAAGGGGGTGGGGCTGCTTTGAGTGACAGGTGGGTGGAATCACAGTTGGCAACCAGGACTTCACGGAAGCTACGTCAACGGTTTTATATAGGTTTTTTTTGTTCAAGACAAACGACCAATCAGATCCCGCCGTGTTTTACATGTCTGATACTGTCGGTCTCTACGTGTCCCATGTTTATAGTTTCTGTTCTTCTATTGGTCGACATCACGGGAAAAAAAACATCGTTAGTCGTCCGGGTTCGTTCTCCGTTTTGATAAACGTACACGGGACGAACCGTCGGAGGATGTTTACAACACAGACTGAAGGATTTATGAAGCTCGAACCCGAACCAGCGGGACGGTTCATCTAACGCGAATTATCTGTTTTTGAAGTTGGACGACAGGAAACGTCTCCGTCGCCTCCGTCTTGTGTCCGTGACATCAAAGTCTGAGCGCTGCGGGAATCCTGTTGACTCTTCAAGGCCGCCCGGTTTGAGAGCTCCAGTTTTCCCACAATGCATTTCTCCGTGACACAAAGCTTCACTGTAACCTTGTTTTTAGAGTTTGTCAGTTTTATGCGCGTCGTGTCGTTTCAGAGCCGTCGGCGGTGCTCGGCCTGACGCTGACCTCCACGACCTCCGGCAGCCTGGGACTTTCCTGGCAGGCCGGCCCGGGCAGGACGCAGCGCTTCAGGCTGCAGCTGTGGGAGCGACCCGGGAGTCCCGACCAGTCAGGTAGACGAGCCTCAGGCAGCAACTGAGATTTTTAATATGAATATAATCTTCTACAAGTTTCTGTCCAATCAACGAGCGGCCGTGAGTCATGTGACCATTTCTTCTTCTTCTTGTGTCTGCAGGTCTGCTGAAGAACGAGACGTTAGAGAGCACGACGACCCAACACTCGCTGGTCGGCCTGACGCCGGGCCGCCTGTACAACGTTACCGTGGTGACGGAGGCGGGCGGGCTGCGGAACAGCAGGACGATCGAGGCTCAAACAGGTAGAGAGAGAGAGAGAGGAAGGATGGAAGGAAATAAATCGAACAAGAACTACATTTTAATATGCGAGTCTGTTTTCTCTTCAGCGCCCTCTGCTGTTTCCAACGTCACCACCGACTTCAACAACGGCACGGGCATGTCGTTGTCATGGCAACGGCCCGAAGGCGACCTGGATGAGCTCTCCGTCGCCCTGTCGTCTAACGGCTCGCGTCTCCGGGAGACGACGCTGCCTCCGAACGCCACCGAGGTCTCCTTCCATCGACTGACTCCCGGCTCGGCCTATCAGCTCGCAGTGACGTCACGGAGCGGCGGCCTGACGAACCAATCGGACTTCACCATCAGGACCGGTGAGATGTAGCAACGACTCTCTCGTCTTTCTTCTTCTTTCTGTGTGTCTTCATCGTGTCTCTGTCTCCAGCTCCATCAGCGGCGTCCCTCCTCTCTTTGTCTCCGTCCTCCTCCGGCGGCCTCCTCCTGGTTTGGTCGCCCCCCGCTGGCCTCTGGGAGAACTACAGGCTGTTCTTGTTCGACGGCTCCCGGGAGTTAGTCAGCGCTGCTCCGGACCGAGAGGCCGTGAACTTCATCTTCCCCGGGACGAGGCTGACGCCCGGCAGGACGTACCGAGCCGTGCTGAAGGTGGAGAGCGGAGGACTGACGGCCGAGAGCAGCTGTGACGGAGCAACAGGTCCAGCTCACTTTCTATTTCCGTATATATATTCCTATTTCCTAATAACTCTCTTTAATAACTATTTTTCCAATCTTGGCAGTTTTTTTTAAATCATATTTATTCTATTTTATATGTGTAAATTCCTTCGTTTGCTTTTTTTTTTAATGTGAAACACTGAATTGCTCCTAAAATATACTGTTTAAATATATAACATGAATATTAATATAAACAATAAATCTAATAATAACAGTAAATATCTAACATGAAATACATGTAGCACAAATTTAACATTTGTTTTTGAATATATAACAATATATTGTTACACAAAGAGTGCTTTTATAAAACTACAGAAATATATGAATAATTATGTTCATTTATGTATTTAAGTAAAAAAAATACACTCCTTTTTAAATCCATAACGAGAAACATCAACAAAAAAACATGAATTGCATATTTGTATAGAAATAAATGGCAGAAAATGTAAATTATTACAAAAATAAGTGACCAAACAAAACTACAGAAACATACAGTTCATAGCTGCAGAAATATATTAGAAAACATGAGATTATACAGAAATATACAGGAACATTAATATATATTAAGTTGATAGACAGGATATATATATATATATGACAGAAAATGTGTATTATTATAAATAAGTCCCTTCATGTCTGCAGCTCCTGCTCCGGTGTCCGACCTCCACATTCGACATTCGGACGAGACCTCCCTCAGCGCCATGTGGAGCCACGCCCCCTCCGGGTCACGTGACGGCTACTTGGTCACCATCGGCTACGGTGATGACGCGGTTGAATGTTTCAGATGAAATGTGAAACTGTTGTAGATCAATGATGTTCTTATTATTCCAATCACCGCCGTCCCGACAGCAAACGCCACTTCGGACGCCAGAGAGGTGGAGCCGAACATGAGGGAGTGCACGTTCAACGTCCTCACGCCCGGGAGACGGTACGCCATCACCGTGACGACCAGGAGCGGGAAGCTGAACGCCTCTGTGTCCGTGGAGGGGAGGACAGGTGTGTGTGAAATGTGAAATAACTTGACTCAACTCATTTTTATGAAAATTTTGATTATCGTTCTTATTATTATGATGACATAGTTCTACAGAACATTATTGACACTTCTTGGCTTTTTTCCCAGATGTTTTAAAGATGTTGATATACTATCGCCACCGTACATCCTCCGTGTTTTTAAATCCTCGCGTGTACCTGGACCGTGTGTTTTGCGCGTGTTGCAGTTCCCATGGCGCTGCACACCATCACGCTGACCAGCTCGGGAGTCGACAGCCTCCAGGCATCGTGGGATAAACCGCCGGGAGACGTGGACTCGTACACGCTGACCCTGCTGCAGGACGGGTGAGTCCTTCTTCTTCCTATCGTGTGTCCAGGAGGCGGTTAGCCTAGCTTAGCACAAACAATGGAAGCAGGTGGAAACTGCTAGCAATTTTGGGGGGCGTCCGTCCCATTCTCGTGAACGATATCTCAGGAACACCTTTTGGGAATTTCATTGAATTTGGCACAAACGTTCACTTGGTCCCAACGATGACCTCATTAGAGTTTGGGGGGTCAAAGGTCACTGTGTCCTCATGTCCTCGTCCCATTCTTGTGAATGTGTGCGAAGCATCCGCCTTGTAGAATCTGTAGCTTCTCTGCAGCGACGTCCAGATTTGAAGCATTGTCTGTTGTCATGGCAACGACTTTGTGTTCTGTCAGTATCAGATTTATTGGACCAGTTTCTTCAAAGTCTCCACAATACATATTATGAGTCTGGAAACTGACAGCTGATTGGTTGGAGGAGGTTCTAGTTTGGCAGCCGTGATGGCAAAACCCAGTGGGTATCAGGGGACAGATTTCAGTGTAACACCAGAGTGTTTTTAGATGTATTCATAAAAACAGGAGGATTTTTGTCTGAACATGGAAAAATGTGTGTTCTCTACATCATCGTGTGTAATAAACTGTCCGTTCCCTCCAGTGCTGTGGTTCAGAACTACAGCGTTCCAGCTGCTGCTTCTTCTCTGCTGCTCAGCGGTTTGACGCCCGGCGCCCTCTACAGGCTGCAGACCGCCACCGTCAGCGGGGAGCTGTGGTCTAAACCCACCAGCCTGGAGGCTCGCACAGGTGACCTGAAACCGACAATTTATCTCTGATATCTCCGAACAGTCCGAGCTGCCGCGAAGCCAGAAAAAAACTGACGAGATCACGACACACAAACGCACACTGACGCACACGCTTATGTAAGACGGGGTGATTCGGGATCTTCATTGTGTAGAGACAATATTCCCAAACAGAGAAACACATTCAGCTGCTGCTAACAGGAAAAACTCAACGACCAAACAACCAGCAGACAAAACAGGAACATTAACAAACAGTTTGGACGTCTGAAAACTTCCTGATTCCACTGAGTGTTGGAAAATTAACCAAAAAAATTAAAAAAAAATTAGAGTTAGCTTCACTCTTCATCAGAAAAATTAACTTAAAACTGTCTTGATTCTCCAAATGAAATCATAATTGAAATCATAAACCTGATCTGTTTACAAACAAACGGCATTTCAACTGCAACTCAAAACAGCAATAAATGTGAAATTATTACGTCTATAGTTTTTAAGTTAAGACTTTTAAGAAAATGTTTGGGGAATTTTGCAAGAGCATTTTTTTGTAATTTTTGTGAGAATATTTTGAGACTGTTTCCAGAGTCAACAAACTTTTTTTTTTTTTATAATCAGAAATCCAAGACGCAGATTTTAACCAAAGTGTATCCCAACAACGCTTTTCAGAAAATATTCTACACTGAGCTGAAACACAAAATTTTTTTGGGATATGAAATAAAAATGTTTGTATTCGCTTCTCCCTGTTTAATTTTTTTCTGCTTTCATGCTACTCCACCAATCTGCAGTTGTTAACGTATGCTTCAAATCCTCCCCAAAAAAATCTGCTTTGTGGAAAAAAAAACACAAATTCTTTCTGGTCCTCGGTTCTGGACATTCGAAGGGCCGTTTGAAGGTTCAGACTTGGTTTCAGGGTTCACGTTAGAATCAGGTTTTGTTTGGGACCTGACATTTAGCTGCAATGGGTGGGAGTCCAGGGTCCTCACAAAGATGGTGGATAAAAGTGTGTTCTGCGATAACATCAGACGGTTTGTAGAACAATGGCTGAAATGCCAAAAAGGTCTGGAATGTTCCACGAACACAAAGAAAGAAACTCCCAGTTCTCAAAGACTTTCTGCCTACACGCGTGTTAGTGTATCTATCTTTGTGGGGACTGTGATTGACATGCTGCATTCTTGGGACCCTCGCCCCAAACCTAAACCTGGTTCTGAACTTGACCCTTAAACCCAGTCTGAACCCGTCAAACGGTCCTTTGAAGTGCCGCCCCAAACACAACGTCCTCGCTGTCCTCTCGCTGTCCTCTCAAGGTCAAAACTTCACTTAGGTCCTCATAAGGATAGATGTACCAGCACTCCCACACCCACACTTCCTGCTCAGACCACCTATTGTGTTCCCACAGAAAGCCCCAGTTATTTTCAGGACACTTTGTGTGTGTGTGTGTGTGTGTGTGTGTGTGTGTGTGTGTGTGTGTGTGTGTGTGTGTGTGTGTGTGTGTGCGTGCGTGCGTGCATATATGCGTGTTATTCAGCCGACAACCAATCAGCATTCAGACTGGAGAAAAACAAAAACAAGCCCCGCCCACAGCCCCCTCAGATAACCATCTATTGGTCGATAAACGGAGCTGTTGATGTGACTAGAAAGATAGGGAACAGTTTATATTATCAAGATAAGGTCTAACTTTTCTTTTGTTTGTTTGTTTTAAAGGAAAATTTTAAGAAATATGAATAAATAATGTGATTTTAAATGATTTAAAAGATTAGCGTAAAATATGCAAGTAATTCAAGTTAAATATTTGGTTCCACTTATCGTATTCTTAAAGTTATTTATTCTTCATTTACTAACAAACATTTACAAACTGACGATCATCTTTTACTTTCAGCCCCGGCGTCGGTCTCCGAGGTAACCGTAGCTAACGGCGGCAGGTCGGATGCTCTGCAGGTGTCGTGGCAACACGTGCCCGGCGTGGTGGACAGCTACGTCGTCCGTCTTCAGGACGGCAGGGGGACCGTCCACACGCTGGCCGTGTCCCGCTCCTCGCCGCCCGAGTGCTCCTTCAGCTCGCTGGTGGCCGGGCGGCTCTACTCGGTCGTCATAGTAACGAGAAGCGGCAGCATGGAGAACGCCACCGTGGTCCAGGCTCGCACGCGTAAGGACACATTCAGATCTCTTTGTTCACACTCGTGTTCAGTTATTTATATTTAATAATATATATATTTAATAATATGTATATTATAATTACAATATAATAATTTATATTATTTAGTATTTCTGTGTATATTTCACATCCCAAAAAAACAAAAAAAGATTAGCTCGTATTAAACTGAAACTTCTTGTTATGTTAGAGGTTTTAAAACACGCTTATATTGTCTGTCTTTCTTGCAGAACCTGCCACTGTGCAAAATCCAACAGCTGTTCACTCTGCGAGAGACGACTTCCTCAAGGTGCGTCTGCAAAACAAATCAAAATTAAAATCAAAATGGGGCCCAACGGTGAACCCTGAGGAACCCCACAACTAATTATCAAACACATCAAATGAGTTAAATGAAACTGGGTCTGATTGATTGTGAAATGTCATATTTCCTCATATGTGTTAGATATTACATCCGTGTTGTTGGCGTGTGGTGTTGCGTTCAGGTGTACTGGCGTCACGCGGCCGGAGACCTGGACCGCTATGTGGTTCTGATCTGCTACAACCACAGCGTCCTGCAGAACAAGAGCGTCTCCGCCGGACACGAGTGCGTCTTCTCGTCTCTGACGCCGGGGAGGCTCTACACCGTCACCGTGGAAACGTGGAGCGGCGACTACGTCAGCAGCGTCTCCACCGACGGACGCACCTGTGAGTCTGAAAACAAACATTACAGGTGTTTTTATTTTTGTGTTTTTATTTTCCACTGATCATTCTGAGTCTTTTTTTTTTTTTAGTTCCTGCTGCTGTGAGCAGTCTGTCGCTAGGCAACGCAGGAACAGGTGATCTGAACATCACCTGGAGCCCCGCCCCCGGAGACGTGGACCACTATGAGGTGTGACTCAGACAGATTCATGGAGGCTTTAAGGACCAACGGGGCTTATATACATACTTTTTTTTTTTTTTCTATATCCATGTATTTATGGAATAATGAGTTATTCTCAAAACAACGAACTCTGAAATTGTTTAAAAATGTTCAAATTTATCGTGACACGTCTCTGTTGACGAACCTCGTGACATCACTTCCTGCCCCTGCAGGTCACGCTGCTCTTCAACGACACGCGTGTTTTCCCTCCGGTGATTCTGGCCAGCGAGGTGCGACACCACCGGCTGACCTCTCTGACCGCCGGCCGGCTCTACAAGATCGTGGTGTCGACGTTCAGCGGGCCGTACCAGAGGGCGCAGTTCATCGAGGGACGGACAGGTGCGACGTCCGAGCGCCCGTCCAGCCATTTATTTTGAACCGCTCAGAGTCGCGGTACTTTAACGTCCCGTCTATCTCCCGTCCAGTCCCCAGCGTCGTGGGGAACCTCCGCCTGGCGCCTCAGTCCGGTCCCAAGGACTCGGTGGGGGGACTGATCGCCTCCTGGACGCCTGGAGACGGAGACCTGGACATGTTCATCGTGTCCCTGTCGATGCCGGTTAGTCCTCCGTTCACTCCACGACTTTATTTCTGCTTCAGTATCGACAGAGCGATGTACAAATATACGACTTTTTACTTCATCGAGATACGAGTTAGAGACTCAAATTAAGATTTTAAATTAAAAAAAAATGTAGAAATACATAAATAAAATGTGTACAATTTTATTTTTGTAGCTTAATCCTCCCACATTGTCTTATTGTACGTTAACTCTGCAGCGCCACCTGGTGTAGACGGAAATAATTAACGCAAATTCCTCGTTATGTGGCAGCTTGCAATTTTGCAAAAAAGAAATTCAGGAAAAAACAGGAAGTCAGCACAGATTAGTCTTTAGAAAGAAGTTGCAATTTTGCTTTCGTTAACTTGCAAATTTTGCTAATTCCTGCAATTTAACCTAAAAAAATTCACTTAAAACGCCACAAATTATGTACATTTTTTTTATTTGAGAAAATCCACTGCAAAATCTAAAAAATGTTGATCGATTAAAAACTCATATTTAAAAGATCTTTTATTTTGACAGCAGCAACAGTTTTGAACCTGAATATAATCCAAATAAAATGGGGCCTGAACTGGATCCCTGAGGAACACCGAAGGAACCGAATGTAAATACGTTAGATATGAATGGATTTTTCATTTTTCTTTTGCTTTAGATATAACACAAAAAAAGGACACATCAAAAACAAAATACAACATAAAGAACATAAGATAAAACATTTTAACGTAAAAAAAAAAAAAAATGGAATAATGATTTGGTGGGCGGAGCTATGATTGATGGGTGAATTAATAAATGATGGATGTTTAAGATTTTTGTCATCACTTCCTTCCCGTCTCCAGGACAAAGTCATCGTTGAGACTCGTCCCGTCCCCAAACACGTGTCCTCGCTGGACTTTAGGGACTTGATCCCAGGCCACGCCTACTCCATCACCGTCCAATCACTGAGCGGGAAGCTGACCAACAGCAACACAACGACCGGCAGGACGGGTGAGACGTCGGCCGACGTGAACGTGGTGATTTTGGTTTATCGATCGGGATTAAAGGTGTTTCCGTCCTGCAGCTCCGGCCAGAGTGACGGCGCTGCAGGCTGACAACGACCACACGTCCCACAGCCTGACGGTCAGCTGGGAGCGTCCGGTGGGCGTGTTCGACGGCTACGGCCTGCGGCTGCTGGACGAGGCCGGCGGCGTCGCGATCGAGCGGTCGGTGGCGGCGGCGAGTCGCAGCGAGCGGGTGGAAGGTCTGACGTCGGGGAGGTGGTACCGCGTCAGCCTGGTGACGCTGAGCGGCGGCGTCCCGTCGCTGGACGCCACCGCCGAGGGACAAACACGTGAGCTTCACCTTCGCTTCTAAACGTCGACGTGTTTCTCTGGACGGCGTCCATGTGGCCGTTTTGTCTTCCAGCTGTAATCTCCGTCCTCTCCTTCAGGTCCGGCTGCGGTCAGTAACCTGACGGTCTCCTCCACCAACACCTCCTCCCTCTCCTTCACCTGGCGGCCGTCCGACGGACACGTCGACGTCTACGACCTGTCGCTCTACAGCGTCGCCGAGGCGACCGCCGATCAGAGAGGAGGTGCCGCCGGGAGCCAGAAGGAGCATCACCAGGTGGGACTGACGTTCAGACAGGAAGTGACATCAGAGGCGTTGATGCTGAGCGGTTGATGACATCACTGTGTGTCTGCAGGCGGCCGGCGAGCGGGTGGACCTGCAGAAAGTCGGCGCGACCGCAGACGGCTGCTCGTTCTTCGGTCTGATGGCGGGACATCTGTACCGCCTGCAGGTGGACAGCTGGAGCCGAGACATGAGCAGCGACTCATCCGTCCTCGCCAGGACCGGTTCGTCTCCTCCCTCCTCGTCTCCTTTCCTTTTATCTGCTCTCCTCCTTCCCCGTCTCCTTTCGTCTCCTGTTGTTTTATCTCCCCCCTCATCTTCATCACCTCTCTGTCTTCGTCCTCTACAGTCCCGTCTCCGGCCTCGTCTCTCGTGGTTCAGAGTTCAGGACGGACGGACAGACTGACGGTCAGCTGGCAGCCGGGAGACGGCAGCTGGAGCAGCTTCCAGGTAAAAACATTCCTTTATTTCACCTGATAAAAGACTCGGTGGGATTTTTCCAGTCCTGTAAATGAAACAAAATGCGGATGGACTTCTGAATGAGTTTTTCTCTCCGGTCAGACAGACGTGTTTCCGTGTGATTTCAGGTCGTGTTGTACGACGTGTCCGGAGCCACTCTGGGCGCTCAGACGCTGGGGGCGGAGCACCGGAGTCACACGTTCCCCGGGCTGATCCCTGGTAGGCTGTACCGCGCTGAGGTCATCACACACAGCGGGGAACTGACCAATAACATCTCAGCACTCGGACGCACCTGTGAGTCGAATAAAAACACATTAACAGAAGAACTCTGGTTGAAGTTTTAATACTAATTTGTTTTTGGTTTTTGGTTCCAGCTCCGGAGCCGCCCACTCACCTGTCTGTCAAACAGGGACCGACCAATGACACGGTAGAGCTGTCGTGGTCCGTCCCCGCCTCCGGAGACTACGAGAGCTTCAGCCTGCAGTGGACGCCTCCGGACCAGCTGACTGTCTCACACACTCAGCTGACCGGCTGTGTCGTGGGCGGGATGTTTCCGGGGCGACAGTATAACTTCACAGTGACTACTGTCAGCGGGGGCGGGGCCAAGGGTGGACCCACGGTCAGGAGCCAGCCAATCCAGAGGAACGTTAGGACAAGTAGGTGGAGCTTAAAAAAAAAAAAAAAAAAAAAAAATGTAGAAAATAATTAAATTAAATTAAAATATTAATTTTTCAGACTTAAAATTTTAACATGAGGTTTTACTCAAACATTGATGTGATTAAATTTACTTAGTTTTTTTTAAAGCTAATAAAACCCTTGAAAATCGATTGCTTCCATTTGCATTGACCCAAAATATACGTTTAATCTGAGCTGATGCTCTTATCTGATTATTTAATATGCAATTTTATAGATACCAACCATTTATCCAAACAGTTGTTTTTCTTTTTTCCTTTTTGATAATTCGATCAATCAAATGTTTAAAACGAACAAAAAAGAACATTTTATAAAAAGCTTATAATATAGAATATATAAAATTTATATTTATATTAAAAGATGATAAGAAAAACTTTGTTTTGTCCAAACCACCAAAAATATTCAGTTTACTGTGAATTGTTTCATTTCAGGTCTTAAAATGTAAATTATTCAATTGATATTATTTAATTGAACTAATTAAATTGCATGAATTTTCTGTTTTAAAATAATAAAAAACAGATTTACCTGCAGTGGAAATAATGACCCTCTTTATATATCAGATGTATTAATCATTGTTGACCAGCAGGTGGAAGCAGAGTAAAGACCCTGAATGTCTCCATCTGTCTCCGTGGCGATGAATCCATTTTTAATCACGTTCTGTTTTTGTGGGTTTTTTTGGCTGCGAGAATTGAAACTGATCAACAGAAGGAAGAAGAAATAAATAAATCCAGGTCACATATTTATTTATAAATGTGACCCAGTTTCTCTCCGAGCTGAACGATGATGGAGGATTTATTCACCTCAGATACAAACACAGAGATTTACTGTTTGGACGTCGGATGAATTCAGTTCAGTTTTTACAGGTTAAATTTTCACAGAAACAGGAAATGTTTGTTTGAAAAGCAGAAAAACAGACGAATAAATTCATGGTGAGATCTGTTTTATATTTTCGGTCTGTGATGAATGTGTCTCTGAAAGCTTCTTATCGTCTCGTCATCGAATAAACGAAGACGATGGACGTCTGCAGGACGAACAAACACAAACTGACTCTTCCTCCTCCTTGTCTCCTCGCCTTGTTTCCTTTCCTCTACTCTCCTTGTCTTCTTTTCTCCTTGTCTCCTCTCCTTTTGTGTCTTCCTTCATCCTTATCTTCTTTCCTTGACTCCTACCTACTTGTCTCCTTTTCCTCCTCATCTTCTCTCCTCCTGCAGGTCCGTCCCCTCTGAAGTCCATCCACTGCTTCCCCGTCTCCTCGTCCTCCCTCTCCTGCTCCTGGTCGCCACCGCTCGCCGACTTCGACTCCTATGAGGTGGAGTGCCGTTGCCACGACGACGGGGAGCTGACCTCGGCGCGCCGGCTGGCGGCGGGCGTCACCGTGGTAACGCTGGACCACCTGGAGGCGTACAGGAAGTACGCGGTGACGGTCCGGGTGTCATCGGCCGGCCAGACGAGTCGGCCGATGACACACACCACCGTTACCATGATCGACTGTGAGTTCACACACACACACACACACACACACACACACACACACACACACACACACTCACTCACACACACACACACACACACACACACACACTCACTCACACACACACACACACACACACACACACACACACACACACACACACACACACACACACACGCTCCCCTCAGGTGATGCCGGGGGAGTCGGCTGTTTAATTAAACCTCAGTTTAAATAGGACGTCTCTCCGGAGACTCTCTCCGGGACAGAAACCAGCAGGTTTTCGTCTCCTCGTTGGTTTCAAACTATCGACTCACGACAAAGATGTTTAAAGATGTTTCCTTCACACGGCGCTAAAGTTATAGTTTTAGTTTTAAACGTCAACTTCTCGGCCGCACGTCCCCTTTTATCTGTGATGCCCTTAAAAAAAAAGGATGGGAAAAAGTCGACGGCACGTTCACTGCTTTCGGCTAAAATTCCCACAATGCAACACATCTTACAGACGACAAACTGTCCGTCACGCGTTTCAAAAATAATCGATGTTTCGACCTGAAAAGTTTCAGCTTTCAGAAATATTTTAAATCTCTGTGAAGTCAAAAGTTCGTCTAACTGGGACGAAAAAGAAACGTCAGAAGAACTTATTTTAGTGTGTGTTCATAAGGAGACTGTAAATAACACACACACACACACACACACACACACACACACACACACACACACACACACACACACACACACACTCTCTTTATCTTTGATGTGATGCTGTGACCCAGAAGTCTGAAAACGTTCCTCTCTTTTTTTTCCACTCGGTTCACGTCCACCCCCCCCTCCCTCCCTCCATCCCTCCACCCTCACCCCACCGCCGGTGTTACATCATAAATCATCCTGACACAAGTAGAGTGGAAACGAAAAAAAAAAAAAGACAAAGGAACAAACAAAAAAAGGGAAAAGCTGATGACTTCAGAAAATCCTCAAGAATGTTTTTTTTCAGTTCAGCTGAGAGAAATGATGAAAAGAGGAAACAGGAAGTACGGAAGCCCAATCGTGGCAAAAATAAAAAAATAAAAATAAAAGGTTGATGTAGAAAAAGAAATCCACAAAGGAAATATGAAAACACAGAAAAGTTTCTAGTTTTTTGATTGACAGCTCATCTAACCGGTCGGTTTCCTGTCAGGTCCTCCGGTCCCGCCTCCCAGCGTGCGGGTCAGCGAAAGGTCGTCCAAGGTCACGCCGTCCTCCATCTTGTTCCGCTTCAACTGCTCCTGGTTCAGCGACGCCAACGGAGCCGTCCGCTACTTCGCCGTAATCGTGGCCGAGTCGGATGGTAAGAAAAGACACCGCGCGTGTTTTTATTTTAATTTTATTTTAGTTGTAGATTTTAATCTTGTTTAGATTTTTCTTTGTGTCTTTTCCGGCAGCCAATGAGATGCTGCAGCCGGAGCAGCGCCACCCGCTGCCCTCCTACCGCGACTACATCAGCAACTCATCAGTCAGAGCGTATCAGACCGCCTATTTCCCGAGCCGCTGTCCTCAGGACACCCAGACCTCTGCTGGACACGTGAGGACACTGTAGACAAACACTTCATCGGATTGGTTCATTTGTTTTATCATAAAATGGCAGAAAAATAGATCAAATTAACAAATTTCAGATCTCTTGTTTTGTCCAGTGAAAAACTAAATGACTTATTACAGAATATTTCAAGCTGTAACCAGAATATTTGGGACTTTAACAGAAAATGAATCAAATTTGCTGGTAATAAACTTTTGTAAATTGATTAACTGATTAATTGAATGGTAGTTTCACCTCTGCATATATTTTTTTAGCGTAACATCTTTAATACCGATTTTTGAAATATTTATAAAGACAAAATATTTGATGATTCATGTTAAATTTTCAAAATATGTTTTGTCTTTCAAAAAAATTATTTATAAAGTAAAAAAAAGAAAAGTATTTTCTCTTTGACATAATAATTCTAATAATTAAAATTAATTTAATGCAACATTTAATAAAAAAAACAAAAAACAAAACAAAACAAAACTCAAAACCACACAATCAGAAGAGAGATAATTAAAAACTGGTTGTGCTGTTTGTGTTGATCAGGTGGTGGAGGTGAACCTCGGGGCCGGAGGCGACCGGCTGGGCGGGGCCTGCGACCATTACCATGACGACGACCTCTACCTGAGCGACAGCTACGGCGGCTTCTGCGACGGCCCGCTGAAATCCAAAACGTCCTACAGGTGAGAAAACAGACGCTGCTGAGCAAATCAGCTGCTCAGGTGTGGTGGGTGGAGCCTAACGACCAGGTGTGTGTGTGTGTGTGTGTGTGTGTGTGTGTGTGTGTGTGTGTGTGTGTGTGCAGGTTGAGCTTGCGAGCCTTCACCCGACTCTTTGATGAAAACCACCGAGTGTTTCCTCAGCCGCTCTTCACCGACACGTTCCTGTCCACGCCGCTCAGGACGCACGCAGGTGACGAACTTTAACATTTAAACTGCTGATTATTATTATTATTATTATTATTATTATTATTATTATTATTATTATTATTCTGTCAACTCCATAAAAACATTACAAAAAATAATTTTCTTCTGGTCGACTGAAACTCCAAACCCGCCCAGTTTTACTGTTTATAGTCATTTTTGACAAAAGAAAAAACAGCAACTCATCTGAAAAGAGGCTGAAAACTGCAGATTTTATTTTACTTATTTTTGCAAAAGAAAATTTTTTAATTGTTTTTTTTTAATTGTTCATCAAAACAGTCACTGTAGTTGTCACTGTCAAAAAAAGTCCCCACGACGTAGGTAATACTCACACACACACACACACACACACACACACACACACACACACACACACACACAACAACAACAATAATGTTGTGTTTCAGCTACAACTGCCGACACAAGCAAGAGTACTAACACGTAAAAGTACTGCAGTATATGTATATAAGTATATAAGTGTAGTATTTGTTAGTGTACTGAAGGAAGTGTGTGTGCGTGCGTGTGTGTGTGTGTGTGCGTGTGTGTGTGTGTGTGCGTGTGTGTGTGTGTGTGTCAGAGCCTCTAGGGGGCGTCGTGGAGGGTCTGAGTGCCGGGATGTTCCTCATCGGGATGATGGTGGCCGTCGTCTCTCTGCTGGTCTACAGACAGAGACTACGCAAAGTGTGAGTAGCACACACACACACACACACACACACACACACACACACACACACACACACACACACACACACACACACATGTTTATACTTACAAGCACTAAAGAATAAAAAAAAGAAAAACACAGGTTTGTTGAGTGGAGCCAAACTAGGCCCGCGGGCCTCAGGTTGGACCACTTCGGGTTGGAACATTTATAATTTAAAAACGTGTGAATTTATTTATTATTTCAGGGTCAATAAACAACAGTAAGAGACTTAATACTTTAAGACCTAATTTACTGTTTCAATTGGTTGTTTTAATGCTTTTTATAATATTCATGTCGACGCGCAATGTCACATAATTTAATATATATATATTATTATGTGACATAACGTCACATAATAATGACAGAAAATGTCACATCGGTTTCTCAGATAATTAGTTTGTTATTGTGTCAACTCATTTATTAGCAGGGAGGTCAAAGGTCAGATGTTTGAAATTATATAAAATATGCTGTTAATATTTGTTTATGCTGATGTTTTCTGACTCGGTGTGTGTGTGTGTGTGTGTGTGTGTCTGTGTGTGTGTGTGTGTGTGTGTGTATGTATGTGTGTGTGCGTGTGTATATGTGTGTGTGTGTGTGTGTCTGTGTGTGTGTGTGCAGGGCTGTGCAGGAGAACCCAGTGGTCCGGATGAGCATGTGGAAAGAAGTTCCAGCACCAGGGATGTATCTGGGTGTCAGGAGGTGAGTGTGTGTGTGTGTCTATGTGTGTGTGTGTGTGTCTATGTGTGTGTGTGTGTGTGTGTGTGTGTGTGTGTGTCTGTGTGTGTGTGTGTGTCTATGTGTGTGTGTGTGTGTGTGTGTGTGTGTGTGTCTGTGTGTGTGTCTGTGTGTGTGTGTGTGTCTATGTGTGTGTGTGTGTGCGTGTGTGTGTGTGTGTGTGTGTGTGTGTGTGTCTGTGTGTGTGTGTGTGTCTATGTGTGTGTGTGTGTGTGTGTGTGTGTGTGTGTGTGTGTGTGTGTGTGTGTGTGCGTCTGTGTGTGTGTGTGTGCGTCTGTGTGTGTGTGTGTGTGTGTGTGTGTGTGATCTCTAATTATTCTCCTTCGGTTTGTGAGATTAGTTTCCAGTAACTCCCACGTTCGATAAGCGAGTGTGAAGCATCAGTTTCCAATAAAACGTTCTCTGGGATGAACTCATCGTTCAGCCTCGACGGCGTCTGTTCATCACTGAGTTTGTGTTTGTTTGTTTGTTTGTTTGTTTGTGTATATTGGTATTTTCACCGCAGCTCATTAAAGTCTGACAGACAGGAGAAACAAAGCTTCATAAACCGCTGTGATTACTTTTATTAATGTTTATTAGTTGGATATTATTTAGAAATAATTATTAATACATAAACAGATATGATGCCAAAGGACAGTAGTTTTAAAAACAGTATTAATAATATGTGTGTCCATTAGAGGGCGCTGACAGGTTTATTTCCACACTATAACATTTCTTATTTAGTAGAGTTTTGTCACAATTAAAAAATATAAATATATAAGTGACCTTAATTGTTCGGTTAAGTTATGTGTTTAAAAAAATGATTAAACTCTTTCTACAGTTGTTGTTTTTGGCCAATTTCATCTATTTAAAATGTAATAATTTCTCATGTAAACATCGCGGCTCCAATGACTTCAACTGAATATATATATTAAATTATAAATATTCAAAAAAATGTAGGACACTGAATACACAAATGTTCTTTTGAGAGAAAGAAATACATTTTTTTTTTTAAAGATATGAAATTGAAAACATAAAATTTTCACATTTGAACTGTAACTTTTTATATTTAAAACATTAAGAATCATGGACCATCAGATAAATCTTAAAAGTTCTGTCATAAAATCATGAAAATATATTTTTTTGAAATGTTTGCATTTTTGAAAGTTATGCAGAATTTAGCCAAATAATTACACTTAATATTCTTTTTTCAATTAGAAGCCAATAATTAAAGCCGATAAGCTCGAAACGACTTCACCAACTATTTATATATATAAAAACAAATCCTGTTCTGCTCTGTAATAGTCAACTTTATATCGTAATCTACTTCTAAACAATGTCTCTGATCCTTCCTGTTTTCTTGTTGCAGTAACCGTCGCGTCACCAGGTGAGTTTTAACGGTTTTATCTTTAACTCTGATATTGTCGGTTTGATCTTCACGTCCAGAATCATTTCATTTTCATGACCGATATTTCCTTTTCTCTGTTCAGTCCCGTCAAAGCCGCTCACTTCGAGTCCCACCTGAACAAACTGCAGGCCGACTCCAACTACCTGCTGTCGGAGGAGTTCGAGGTCACTTTTATTAGGATTTATAGTAAAAAAACAAAACAGAATCTCTGTGATCAGGAGAAATTAATGCTCTGCTTTATTTGTTGTTGCAGGATCTGAAGGATGTGGGCCGAAACCAGACGATGGACGTCGCCCGAGTCCCCGAGAACCGCGGAAAGAACCGCTACAACAACATCCTGCCATGTTAGTACCACTTCCGTTTCCTGTCGACTCAGCAGCTTTTTAATTTAAATGTGCTGTGGCTGAAACATCTCAACCAGGACAGAAGAAGAAGTCTGGAAACTGCTTTTCATACAGAACCGGACATAAATACCAGTTTATGACAAAAACCTGCTGCAGCCAAGTCCCTCGTTAAGAGCTTTAATTAACCAGACGGCGCCTGTTCCCATGGCGACCATCACGTACTCGTCCTCCGGTCGATGTGATAAACATTAATAACTAAGACACACAGATGACGGTTTGTTCTGCAGCAGAAAATAACCGACCCGACTCGTAATACTCCTCCTTCCTGTCTCTTTCCCTTTTACATCCCTTCAGACATTTTTCTCGTTTTCTTTCATCCAGTTCTGAGCGTTCATTTTAAGATTTTTATGCACAAAATGAATTTCTCATAAACCAACACACGAGTTAAAAGTCCCATTATTTTCTCAGCATTTGTTGGTGGAGACCAAAAACGGAGCTAAAAGACACTAAACTCTGGATGATCGTGTTGCTCTGCAGCTGCTGGATTTGGTAGCACGCTGCTAACGTGATGCAACACAACCTCACTTCCTGTGCAGACAGGAAGTTCAAAACAACTCGAAGATTCATTCACGTTTTACTCTTTTTTTTTTCTAGACGATTCTACCAGAGCGAAGCTGTCGTACCTGGAGGACGACCCGTGCTCCGACTACATCAACGCCAGCTACATACCTGTACGTACACACACACACACACACACACACACACACACACACTGAACACACACACTTCCTGTTTACATACCGACGCCACCTCTCTCCCCGTTCAGGGTAATAACTACCGCAGGGAGTACATCGCCAGCCAGGGGCCGCTGCCCGGCACCAAAGACGATTTCTGGCGGATGGTGTGGGAGCACGGCGTCTACAACGTCGTCATGGTGACGCAGTGTGTGGAGAAAGGACGGGTGAGGCGCCGAGAGTTTGAGCGACAGACTTCGTCCGACGTCGTCCGAAACCAAATCAAAAATCTTCCGGTTTGTCTTTGAGCTCTGATGAAGCTTGTTGTGTCGGCAGGTGAAGTGTGATCAGTACTGGCCGGCCGACAGAGAGCCGCTCTACTACGGAGACCTCGTCATCCAGATGCTGTCTGAGTCCGTCCTGCCGGAGTGGACCATCCGAGAGTTCAAGATCACCTCGGTACAAAACATCTCTTTCTTTCTGCACTTTGCCTCCAAAACTCCAAATATTAAATTCAACACTTCAGTTAGTTCAAATGTTACTGCAACAACAACAACAACAACAACAACAAGGTCCTTGCAGGTCTACAACTCACCACAAGCCTCAAATTACACTCAAAGGAATATTCGTTTTTTTTGCCTGCAGCAGACTCTTGACTTTAGTTTCGATTTTTAATGTACAATGTAGATTTGAGCAAAAACTACATATTTTAAAGCAAAAATAAATAAATAAATGTGACAAAAACGACACTTTTGTGTTATAAACAACAATTTATTTTGTTAAAAAGTTTTGTAGTACAAACTACAGGTTTTGTAGAATTTTATTAATTTTTTTAAACAAAACGAGACATTTATGTGGCAAAAATGGCATCAAAAAAAATTTAAAGCAAGTTTTTAGTAAAAACTACACGTTTTGTAGCAAAACTACCTTTTCAGAGCCAAACATACACATTTCTTAAAGCAAAAAACTAAACAAAATGATCTTTTTGCAAAAACTACAAATCTGGACGCCTCAGCTGAACGAGTTTAATCACATTTCATAGGCGAATTAAAATTTAATCTGGTGAAGCAGAAATTGTAAATAATGAAACTTTCTTGGCAGCCAATAACAGAATCCTTAAATCCTGCAGGAGAGCAGCTGCGGTTACCCTCGGGTGCTGCGTCACTTCCACTACACGGTGTGGCCCGATCACGGCGTCCCGGAGAGCACTCAGTCCCTGATCCAGTTCGTCCGGACGGTCCGGGACTACGTGGACCGCTCGCCGAGTACCGGCGCCACCGTCGTCCACTGCAGGTAGGAGACGCTTCAACGAGACGACTTTTTCTGTTCCGTGAGTTTCAGACTGAGTTGGGATCTGCTTGTTTGTGTGTTCAGCGCCGGAGTCGGACGTACCGGGACGTTCATCGCGTTGGATCGGGTTCTGCAGCAGCTGGACTCCAAAGGAACCATCGACCTGTACGGCTGCTTGTTCGACCTGCGCCTGCACCGCCAGCACATGGTCCAGACCGAGGTACACCGGCCGAGGCCCTGCACACCTGGGAAGAACACTTAAAGCACTTCGGCACTGAAGCTAAAACAAACATACGTAGATACTGAACCAACCCGGTTTAAAACACCAGAACATATTCAACCAAACCAGTAAATTCTGGTTCAAACCAGGATTTTATCAAGGATTTGGAAACCTGATTAATTTTTCATAACACCGTTTCGGTTCAATATTTCCTGACATTTTAAACCTGAAGAATGCTGCGATAATTCCAGTTAAATACGATAAAACATGAACTAAACCGCTGATATTAAATCAAAGTGTGTTTTTAACATTCTAGTCAATGTTTTGGACAAAAATAAAACTGCAACACAAACAAATGTTGTAGATGAATCACTCTACTAAAGTATAAATAGTTCAAATTTATTAAGTGTTTGACTCATTTGTTTTCTAAACTTTTTGTTCACATTCTCTGATTCCAGTTCAGTAAATGTGAATATTTTCTGTTTTCTTTAGTCCTACACGATAATAAACTAAAAGATCTTTTTCAACCTTTTCTGACATTTTGAAGACTAACGATCACAAGCTCGTTGCTTTTTCGTGAAAATGATCAACGGATTAATAAAAATAAAAATAATACATAATGTTAATGCGCCAGTGTTTCAATGTTATATTCAACCCCGAGGTCGAAAACATATCAAGAGGTGTGTGTGTGTGTGTGTGTGTGTGTGTGTGTGTGTGTGTGTGTGTGTGTGTGTGTGTGTGTGTGTGTGTGTGTGTGTGTGTGTGCGTGCGTGCGTGTGTGTGTGTGTTGCAGTGTCAGTATGCATTCCTCCATCAGTGTGTTCGGGACGTCCTGAGAGCCAGAAAGCATCGCAGTGAACAGGAGAATCCGCTCTACCCGATCTACGAGAACTTCAACCCGGAGTACTGCCGAGGTGAGACGACCTACGCAGAAAATAATATTCAGATTAATGATCAAATTTCGGTCTGTGATTTTCTATTTTATCGCTTTACAGTTTTCTGAGTTTTAGAAAACTGTTCAAACTATTTCTACTTTTTCTGTGACAACTCTAATTTGTTTTTACGTCTTTTTGTCTCCTCAGATTTCCTCTACACTGGACGCTAAAGACACAAGAACGTCCTTCCAATCCAGAGACAAGAATTTGCAATATATTGAAGAACAATCAGCAAGTAAACTAAACTAAATGAGTGAAGTCTAAGATCGCAGTAGTTTTATGTTCAGTTCTGGAGGTCTTTTATTAACTGACCTGTCGTCTGCATAAAATAATTTAATTAAATTTAGTGGATGATAAATGGCAAAGTTTCCAGACTTAACTTACTGCTTTAAAAACCTCTCAGACTTTCACCAAATGAGCAATTCTATTTCCCAAAAATGTAAAAGTTATAAAACGGTAGAGGATCTTTAACGAAGATGAATCTCAGGATTTTTCCAATCAAAATCATGATTAATAGTGTTTTTTCATTTGAATCTCGCTCTAGTCTACTCTGTAGCATATTATGTTCTTTTGCTAATTTGACCCAAATTTTAATTTTAATTTAGAATTTTGAGAAGGAAATTGTTGGAAATAATTTTCACCATAAAAACACTGGAGTTCCTATAATTGATGGCGTTATTGGTTTTCTGGCGTGTTGAAGAGAAACTCGGGTTGATCTCAGGTCGTTCATGTTTAAGTGGTTTTTAGTTGATGCTTGTTAATATCAAGTGAATACAAGGAAGGAGAAAGCCATCTATTTTTTATACCCTCTATTATATCTGGAAGTTCTCACCCACTGCTCCACATAAGCTGTTTATTTAAAAACTTACACGTATTGCTGTATGTAAATATTGATGTAATACTCTTTTTCATATTGTAATGAATTTATATGTATGTCAACACTTTTCATTCGGTGTAATTTTTACATATTTCCGGCTCCTCATTTATGAAATCCAACATTTGTCAAATAACTGTAAGCAGCTGCAACCTGCTGTGTTCAGACTTTAACATTTACCAAGAGATTAATTTAGAAAAAAAAAAAAGACTCAATCATGCACGGTTAAAAGTCATTAAAGTCTTACATTACGTTGCTGTTATACTCAGTAGATGCAGGAATCCCATGTTTTTAATTTGCATCACTAATTGACTTGAGATCCATTGAAGACTCACACCAAGACATTTGCTTTATTGGAAAAATATAAAGTTTTAGTTTAAGTATAAGTGTCAAAAAAAAGATCTAATATTGTCCGATAATTTCTATTTTTGAAAATTACTCAAATTCACGTTTGTTTTTCAAAGGTTATTTTTGATTATTTGAAACCATTTCTGTTTCTGTTTGATTCAACTGCTGATTTGAGGATTTGAATTGTTTTAAATGGTAAGAACTGTTTTCATTGATTAATTTCTAAAAGGTCATAGTGATTGTAAAACAGGACTGGGCCACAATTTAGTATTATTATAGCATTTAAGTTTAAAAAAAATATGATGTCTAAATTAAGGATTCAAAACAGGTTTTTTTTCTTTTCTTTTTTTTACTGATTCATAAAACCTCTATAAATATGTCGAATGTGCATATTGTGACATAATGAGGGATATATTTGTGATTCATGATATTGATTTCAGATATCACCAAGCCCTGAGAGAATGTATCAAGCAGTTTTAATAAATTGCTACTGCGGTATCACTATATACTGAATAATGAAGTGATGATTAAAATGAACTGTTAGACCGTTTCTGTTTCATGTTTTCTTTGAGTGCATAAATAAGATGTCAAACGTAGCATGTCCTATTATAAATGCATTTTTAAACTTTACGATAAACAGTGTTGTCGTCACCAATTTGAAAAAAAAAGTCATACTATAGCATGTCGTCCAGGTTCGTTTGTTTTACATCATGGACTACATGCATGATAAAATGCATAAGTTAGTCGTTCATTGTTGGACGACATATTTTACTTTTAGTTTATTACTTATGCAGGAACATGGAAATTCCACATAGAAAATTCCATTAAAAAGTCATACTATAGCATGTCGTCCAAAATATTAAAAAAAAGTCTGAAATATGATAATGAAGTCATACTTTGGACTACATGATATAATATGACTTTTTTTGCGCTATTTCTAACAACATGCTATAAGTATGACTTTCGTTCAGCTTATGGTAGCCAACACAGTGGTGCAGCTGTCAGAGTTGTCGTTTCATAGTCTGAAGGTGCCAGGTTTGATTCCCGCCTGTGACAAAACTAATAAACAAAAAGTGAAGTATGTTGTCCATAATATGGATGACTAACTTCTGCATGTTGTCCATAATGTAAAACATTACATTCAAGCAAGAACATGCAATAAGCTGTTTCCTTCTTTTGCTTGCACTTTGCGGTTTTATTTTCTTCAATTTAGAATATATGTATAAAGTCCCATTCAGAAGGTTCCAGGTTTGAGACTCGCCCTGGAAAGGATGACATGAACATCCTAGATGAAAAGCCATGTCAAGGGCAAGAATTTAACCTGGAACCTTCTGAGAGGGAGGCAACATCACTAACCACTGCACCACCGTGCTTTCTTCAAGAAAATGTTTAAAAGTCATATAAGTAATATAAGTCAGACAAACATGCAATAGAGGCAGCACAACTTTACAGTTGCTAGCATTGTCATCTCACAATCAGGAAGTACTCAGTTCGATCAGGGGCTTGGAACTCTATCTGTGGAGGATTGCATGTTCTTGCTTGGAGTGTGACTTTGTCACAATTACGACGACATGCATGATGTTTGTTTTACATCACGGACTACATGCATAAGTTAGTTGTTCATTGTTGGACAACATATTTTACTTTACTTATTACTAATGCAGGAACATGCAAATTCCACATAGAAAGACCCAGGCGGGGATTGAACCACTGAACTTTAGACTGAGACAACAACGCTGACAACTGCCCTATTGTGTTTCCTGACATTATTTGAACTGAAGTCATACCATAGCATGTCGTCTGAAATATGGAAAAAAAAGTCATATCATAGCATGTAGGCTAAAATATGATCGAAAAGTCATATTTTGCATGACATGCTGTAAGTATGACTTCCGTTCAAGTTATGGAAGCCAGCATAGTGGTGCACCTGTCAGCATTGTCATCTCTCAGTCTGAAGGTATTAGGTTCAATTCCCGACTGAAAAGTTATACTTGGAATTTGCATTTTTCTGCAAAACTAATAACCTAAAAGTGAAGTTTGTCATCCATAACATGGATGACTAACTTGTGCATGTAGTCCATAATGTAAAACATTACATTCAAGCAAGAACATGCAATAAGCTGTTTCATTCTTTTGCTTGGACTTTGCGGTTTTATTTTCTTCAATTTAGAATATATGTATAAAGTCCTATCTAAACTCTTTTTGTCTTAACTTGAAGAAAAACACTATAATTAGGAATTAAAACTGCAACCTATAACTCCACCGTCCACAAATATTCATTCAAATGCGACCAAAATTGCCGTAGACATTCTTTGGATAGTAGATATACGTGATTTTAAGGAGGTCTGCAGTGATATTAAATATCTTCCTGTCATGTGTTGTGGATGCAAAACTCTTTCAATTTCTCCAAACGTTTCAACTTCACTAAAAGTTGAATCACCATCAACAGGTGGAATCTGAACCATTAATAACAAACTTGGTGAATTTAGTCACCATTTTTGGCGATTCACACATGTTGTACTTTAACGAACTCCTCCCACAGATTTTTTTTTCGGACCGACTTGAAATTGAGTCTGCGCACTCTGAACATGTTTGGAATTAAAAGTTATCAAAATAATTTGTTTTAGTCGATTGGTGTGCCAGTGGCGTCGTGGACAAAAAGTGACCCAAAAGTCATGCTATGGCATGTTGTCAAAAAAATAACCGGCATTTTAAAAGTCATAAATTACTAATGTCCTTTTTTGTAAGTCATGACAAAAGGGGGGAATTGAACCCCAAACCTTCTGGCTGAGAGGCAGCAGTGCTAACCACTGCCCCATCAACCTTCCCAGGAGTTAGGCAGCATTGTGACAAATCTTTGGCTCACTGCAACCTATAACTCCACCGTCCACAAATATTCATTCAAATGCGACCAAAATTGCCGCAGACGTTCTTTGGATAGTAGATATACATGTTTTCAAGGAGGTCTGCAGTGATATTAAACATCTTCCTGTAATGTATTGTGAATGCAAAACTTTTTCAATTTCCCCAACTTCACTAAAAGTTGAATCAGCATCAACAGGTGGAATCTGATCCATTAATAACAACCTTGGTGAAGTAGAATCTTTTACCTGTTGAGTTAACCAGACTGTCGGCTGAGACTCTGGAAGCTCTGAGTGAACTCCGTGGTACACTTTCTCCTGCCACGACTCATTCTCCGCCACTGAAGATAGTCCTGCGGTCTACGACGCCAACTTCCAGCTGGAAACGACCTCATGAAGACACGGGTTCGAGCCCCGCCGAGGTAATACAACACACATGGTTCACAGGTTACCCGCCGAGGTAACACACAAGGTTCACGGTTTACCCGCCGAGGTAACACACGAGGTTCACGGTTTACCCGCCGAGGTAACACACGAGGTTCACGGTTTACCCACCGAGGTAACACAAATGTTTCACGGTTTACCCGCCGAGGTAACACACGAGGTTCACGGTTTACCCGCCGAGGTAACACAAATGTTTCACGGTTTACCCGCCGAGGTAACACACGAGGTTCACGGAGGGTGAGTCCCTGTAAGGGTAAGCCACAGCCACCAACCAAAGGTAAAAAAAAAAAGTCCAAAGAGACTTTTTTTTTCATTGTGTACTGGTTGAGTTGCCTCACAGTGAGAAGTAATTTGAGGCATGTCAGTTCAGAAAAAGGTCATACTCTAAAAACTCATAAAAAAGTCACACTATAATATGTCTAAAATATGGGGAAAAAAAAGTCATACGTGTCGTCCAAAATATGATAAAAAAACAAAACAAACAACAACAACAAAAAAAAGTTATACTATAGCATGTTGGCTAAAATATGGAAAAAAAGTAATATTATAGCGTGTGTTCCGAAACATGATCAAAAACTCATATTTTAGACGACATGCTATAGTATGACTTCCGTTCAAGTTATGGAAGCCAGCATAGTGGTGCACCTGTCAGCATTGTCATCTCTCAGTCTGAAGGTGTTAGGTTCAATTCCCGACTGAAAAGTTATACTTGGAATTTGCATTTTTCTGCAAAACTAATAACCTAAAAGTGAAGTTTGTCATCCATAACATGGATGACTAACTTGTGCATGTAGTCCATAATGTAAAACATTACATTCAAGCAAGAACATGCAATAAGCTGTTTCATTCTTTTGCTTGGACTTTGCGGTTTTATTTTCTTCAATTTAGAATATATGTATAAAGTCCTATCTAAACGCTTTTTGTCTTAACTTGAAGAAAAACACTATAATTAGGAATTAAAACTGCAACCTATAACTCCACCGTCCACAAATATTCATTCAAATGCGACCAAAATTGCCGTAGACATTCTTTGGATAGTAGATATACGTGATTTTAAGGAGGTCTGCAGTGATATTAAATATCTTCCTGTCATGTGTTGTGGATGCAAAACTCTTTCAATTTCTCCAAACGTTTCAACTTCACTAAAAGTTGAATCACCATCAACAGGTGGAATCTGAACCATTAATAACAAACTTGGTGAATTTAGTCACCATTTTTGGCGATTCACACATGTTGTACTTTAACGAACTCCTCCCACAGATTTTTTTTTTCGGACCGACTTGAAATTGAGTCTGCGCACTCTGAACATGTTTGGAATTAAAAGTTATCAAAATAATTTGTTTTAGTCGATTGGTGTGCCAGTGGCGTCGTGGACAAAAAGTGACCCAAAAGTCATGCTATGGCATGTTGTCAAAAAAATAACCGGCATTTTAAAAGTCATAAATTACTAATGTCCTTTTTTGTAAGTCATGACAAAAGGGGGGAATTGAACCCCAAACCTTCTGGCTGAGAGGCAGCAGTGCTAACCACTGCCCCATCAACCTTCCCAGGAGTTAGGCAGCATTGTGACAAATCTTTGGCTCACTGCAACCTATAACTCCACCGTCCACAAATATTCATTCAAATGCGACCAAAATTGCCGCAGACGTTCTTTGGATAGTAGATATACATGTTTTCAAGGAGGTCTGCAGTGATATTAAACATCTTCCTGTAATGTATTGTGAATGCAAAACTTTTTCAATTTCCCCAACTTCACTAAAAGTTGAATCAGCATCAACAGGTGGAATCTGATCCATTAATAACAACCTTGGTGAAGTAGAATCTTTTACCTGTTGAGTTAACCAGACTGTCGGCTGAGACTCTGGAAGCTCTGAGTGAACTCCGTGGTACACTTTCTCCTGCCACGATTTATTCTCCGCCACTGAAGATAGTCCTGCGGTCTACGACGCCAACTTCCAGCTGGAAACGACCTCATGAAGACACGGGTTCGAGCCCCGCCGAGGTAATACAACACACATGGTTCACAGGTTACCCGCCGAGGTAACACACGAGGTTCACGGTTTACCCGCCGAGGTAACACAAATGTTTCACGGTTTACCCGCCGAGGTAACACACGAGGTTCACGGTTTACCCGCCGAGGTAACACAAATGTTTCACGGTTTACCCGCCGAGGTAACACACGAGGTTCACGGAGGGTGAGTCCCTGTAAGGGTAAGCCACAGCCACCAACCAAAGGTAAAAAAAAAAAGTCCAAAGAGACTTTTTTTTTCATTGTGTACTGGTTGAGTTGCCTCACAGTGAGAAGTAATTTGAGGCATGTCAGTTCAGAAAAAGGTCATACTCTAAAAACTCATAAAAAAGTCACACTATAATATGTCTAAAATATGGGGAAAAAAAAGTCATACGTGTCGTCCAAAATATGATAAAAAAACAAAACAAACAACAACAACAAAAAAAAGTCATACTATAGCATGTTGGCTAAAATATGGAAAAAAAGTAATATTATAGCGTGTGTTCCGAAACATGATCAAAAACTCATATTTTAGACGACATGCTATAGTATGACTTCCGTTCAAGTTATGGAAGCCAGCATAGTGGTGCACCTGTCAGCATTGTCATCTCTCAGTCTGAAGGTATTAGGTTCAATTCCCGACTGAAAAGTTATACTTGGAATTTGCATTTTTCTGCAAAACTAATAACCTAAAAGTGAAGTTTGTCATCCATAACATGGATGACTAACTTGTGCATGTAGTCCATAATGTAAAACATTACATTCAAGCAAGAACATGCAATAAGCTGTTTCATTCTTTTGCTTGGACTTTGCGGTTTTATTTTCTTCAATTTAGAATATATGTATAAAGTCCTATCTAAACTCTTTTTGTCTTAACTTGAAGAAAAACACTATAATTAGGAATTAAAACTGCAACCTATAACTCCACCGTCCACAAATATTCATTCAAATGCGACCAAAATTGCCGTAGACATTCTTTGGATAGTAGATATACGTGATTTTAAGGAGGTCTGCAGTGATATTAAATATCTTCCTGTCATGTGTTGTGGATGCAAAACTCTTTCAATTTCTCCAAACGTTTCAACTTCACTAAAAGTTGAATCACCATCAACAGGTGGAATCTGAACCATTAATAACAAACTTGGTGAATTTAGTCACCATTTTTGGCGATTCACACATGTTGTACTTTAACGAACTCCTCCCACAGATTTTTTTTTCGGACCGACTTGAAATTGAGTCTGCGCACTCTGAACATGTTTGGAATTAAAAGTTATCAAAATAATTTGTTTTAGTCGATTGGTGTGCCAGTGGCGTCGTGGACAAAAAGTGACCCAAAAGTCATGCTATGGCATGTTGTCAAAAAAATAACCGGCATTTTAAAAGTCAGAAATTACTAATGTCCTTTTTTGTAAGTCATGACAAAAGGGGGGAATTGAACCCCAAACCTTCTGGCTGAGAGGCAGCAGTGCTAACCACTGCCCCATCAACCTTCCCAGGAGTTAGGCAGCATTGTGACAAATCTTTGGCTCACTGCAACCTATAACTCCACCGTCCACAAATATTCATTCAAATGCGACCAAAATTGCCGCAGACATTCTTTGGATAGTAGATATACATGTTTTCAAGGAGGTCTGCAGTGATATTAAACATCTTCCTGTAATGTATTGTGAATGCAAAACTTTTTCAATTTCCCCAACTTCACTAAAAGTTGAATCAGCATCAACAGGTGGAATCTGATCCATTAATAACAACCTTGGTGAAGTAGAATCTTTTACCTGTTGAGTTAACCAGACTGTCGGCTGAGACTCTGGAAGCTCTGAGTGAACTCCGTGGTACACTTTCTCCTGCCACGATTTATTCTCCGCCACTGAAGATAGTCCTGCGGTCTACGACGCCAACTTCCAGCTGGAAACGACCTCATGAAGACACGGGTTCGAGCCCCGCCGAGGTAATACAACACACATGGTTCACAGGTTACCCGCCGAGGTAACACACGAGGTTCACGGTTTACCCGCCGAGGTAACACAAATGTTTCACGGTTTACCCGCCGAGGTAACACACGAGGTTCACGGAGGGTGAGTCCCTGTAAGGGTAAGCCACAGCCACCAACCAAAGGTAAAAAAAAAAAGTCCAAAGAGACTTTTTTTTTCATTGTGTACTGGTTGAGTTGCCTCACAGTGAGAAGTAATTTGAGGCATGTCAGTTCAGAAAAAGGTCATACTCTAAAAACTCATAAAAAAGTCACACTATAATATGTCTAAAATATGGGAAAAAAAAAGTCATACGTGTCGTCCAAAATATGATAAAAAAAACAAAACAAACAACAACAACAAAAAAAAGTCATACTATAGCATGTTGGCTAAAATATGGAAAAAAAGTAATATTATAGCGTGTGTTCCGAAACATGATCAAAAACTCATATTTTAGACGACATGCTATAGTATGACTTCCGTTCAAGTTATGGAAGCCAGCATAGTGGTGCACCTGTCAGCATTGTCATCTCTCAGTCTGAAGGTATTAGGTTCAATTCCCGACTGAAAAGTTATACTTGGAATTTGCATTTTTCTGCAAAACTAATAACCTAAAAGTGAAGTTTGTCATCCATAACATGGATGACTAACTTGTGCATGTAGTCCATAATGTAAAACATTACATTCAAGCAAGAACATGCAATAAGCTGTTTCATTCTTTTGCTTGGACTTTGCGGTTTTATTTTCTTCAATTTAGAATATATGTATAAAGTCCTATCTAAACTCTTTTTGTCTTAACTTGAAGAAAAACACTATAATTAGGAATTAAAACTGCAACCTATAACTCCACCGTCCACAAATATTCATTCAAATGCGACCAAAATTGCCGTAGACATTCTTTGGATAGTAGATATACGTGATTTTAAGGAGGTCTGCAGTGATATTAAATATCTTCCTGTCATGTGTTGTGGATGCAAAACTCTTTCAATTTCTCCAAACGTTTCAACTTCACTAAAAGTTGAATCACCATCAACAGGTGGAATCTGAACCATTAATAACAAACTTGGTGAATTTAGTCACCATTTTTGGCGATTCACACATGTTGTACTTTAACAAACTCCTCCCACAGATTTTTTTTTCGGACCGACTTGAAATTGAGTCTGCGCACTCTGAACATGTTTGGAATTAAAAGTTATCAAAATAATTTGTTTTAGTCGATTGGTGTGCCAGTGGCGTCGTGGACAAAAAGTGACCCAAAAGTCATGCTATGGCATGTTGTCAAAAAAATAACCGGCATTTTAAAAGTCAGAAATTACTAATGTCCTTTTTTGTAAGTCATGACAAAAGGGGGGAATTGAACCCCAAACCTTCTGGCTGAGAGGCAGCAGTGCTAACCACTGCCCCATCAACCTTCCCAGGAGTTAGGCAGCATTGTGACAAATCTTTGGCTCACTGCAACCTATAACTCCACCGTCCACAAATATTCATTCAAATGCGACCAAAATTGCCGCAGACATTCTTTGGATAGTAGATATACATGTTTTCAAGGAGGTCTGCAGTGATATTAAACATCTTCCTGTAATGTATTGTGAATGCAAAACTTTTTCAATTTCCCCAACTTCACTAAAAGTTGAATCAGCATCAACAGGTGGAATCTGATCCATTAATAACAACCTTGGTGAAGTAGAATCTTTTACCTGTTGAGTTAACCAGACTGTCAGCTGAGACTCTGGAAGCTCTGAGTGAACTCCGTGGTACACTTTCTCCTGCCACGATTTATTCTCCGCCACTGAAGATAGTCCTGCGGTCTACGACGCCAACTTCCAGCTGGAAACGACCTCATGAAGACACGGGTTCGAGCCCCGCCGAGGTAATACAACACACATGGTTCACAGGTTACCCGCCGAGGTAACACACGAGGTTCACGGTTTACCCGCCGAGGTAACACACGAGGTTCACGGTTTACCCGCCGAGGTAACACAAATGTTTCACGGTTTACCCGCCGAGGTAACACACGAGGTTCACGGTTTACCCGCCGAGGTAACACAAATGTTTCACGGTTTACCCGCCGAGGTAACACACGAGGTTCACGGAGGGTGAGTCCCTGTAAGGGTAAGCCACAGCCACCAACCAAAGGTAAAAAAAAAAAGTCCAAAGAGACTTTTTTTTTCATTGTGTACTGGTTGAGTTGCCTCACAGTGAGAAGTAATTTGAGGCATGTCAGTTCAGAAAAAGGTCATACTCTAAAAACTCATAAAAAAGTCACACTATAATATGTCTAAAATATGGTAAAAAAAAAAAAAAGTCGTACTATAGCATGTGTTTCGAAATATGACCAAAAAGTCATATCATAGCATGTCGTCCGAAATATGACCAAAAAGCCATACTACAGCATGTTGTCTGAAATATGACCAAAAAGTCATACTAGAGCACAATATATTTCCTTCAAATTTCTGACGACATACTATAAGTATGACTTCAATTAAAGTTATGGAAGATAACACAGTGATGCAGCTGTCAGAGTTTTTGTCTCACAGTTGAAAGGTCCAGGGTTCGATTTCTGCCTTCTACTTTCAATGTGAATTCCTTATTCCTGCAAAACTTATGACCTGAAAGTAAAGTTTGTTGTCCATAATATGGATGACTGACGTATGCATGTTGTCCATAATGTAAAACATTACATTCAAGCAAGAACATGCAATTCTCCACACTAAGTTCCAGACCCCCTATGGAACCCAGAAGCTCCTGATTGTGAGATGACAACGCTGGCTTGGAACTTCAAGATTTTTGATGACTCTATTGCATGCGTGTCTGACTTATATGACTTATATAACTTTTAAACATTTTAAGGAAGAGCGATCTACGGTGCAGTGGTTGGTGTTGTTACCTCCCATTCAGACGGTTCCAGGTTTGAGACTCGCCGGGGAAAGGATGACATTAACATCCTAGATGAAAAGCCACGTCATGGGCAAGAATTGAACCTGGAACCTTCTGACTGGGAGGCAACAACACCAACCACTGCATGATAACATGCAGAAGTTAGTCGTCCATATTTTGGACGACATACAGTATTTTACTTTTAGTTTATTAATTAAGCAGGAACATGCAAAGTCCACATAGAAAGTCCCAGGCGGGGATTGAACCTTCTTTAAAGCTAATGAGATTAAGATAAACAAACATACATCATAAAAAGGTTTATTGATTATTTTTATCAATAGTTCATGGGTTTTATCAAAACCTCATATTGGTGTTTTCGCCTCGAGGACTCGTTTTAACGATCAAAAGCGACACAACAGGCAGCGAGTGTTTGTTTCAATGCAGCAGTAAGTGGTTTGGCATTAACAAGATGAGCGAGGGTCAATATGTGTGTGAACAAGAGGCCATTGAATATTCATTCGAGAGAAAGACCAGGCGAGTCCGATTCCAGCGTCTCGGTGCGGCTCCTTCTGTTGTCGAGCGGTAGGCCGTTCATCTCCAACGTTGATGTGAACGCAGCTGAAGGAGGGAAGATGAAACGATGGACACACACTCGTCCAATCACACTGCTGTCGCTGCAACGGTGATATTTCTTTTCCATCACTTCCTCTTGTTGTTGTTCCTCGCTGGCTTTTGTTATTTACAACAGGTAAAACACGTTTGGACAATGTTATCTCGTATTATTTACATTTTTACACATCTGAATCTTTTTATATTTAACTTTAATAAAACGTAACTTCTGTGAGCTGCGTCAGAGTCGTCGGGAGGAGGTCGGGGCGGATGGATGGTCAACTAAACACTGGATTCCTTTGTGTGATTTATAGGAAACAAAAGCACTTCGATTAAGTCGAGGGAAGATGGTGGCTTTAGTAAAGTGACGAGTTAATTTCCTCCTCTTACAGTTAAAGCTGAGTTGGAAATCTTTTTGGATTTTATTGAGTCTAAAAAAAACATTCACCGTATCAAAATAAATGAAAGTAACAAAGAGCTGAAGCAGAAACATGAAACATGAAGTGACTCTGAGTTTGAAGACAAAATGTATTTTTATTTAAAGATCTCTATATCAGGCACAATAGTTATAATGTTTATGGTTAAAACACTGGCGAAGCGGCTACCTGGGTCACATGGTGCGGTGCTGAGGTTCGGAGACAGCAAGACGACAAGTGTCGAGTAAACAAGAAAACAAAGAAACTGCTCAGTTTTTAGAATAACAACAAGAATATGAAGAACTTCAGGTAACAGACCTCCGTGTTAGCCTTCAATTAGTGTGAATCAACTCAGAACCCCAAAAATCAATCAGAAAACACCAATAAATACAGAAAAAGAAACCGTCAGGAATAAAATAAAACAGCGTTTCATTGCTACAGCATTTCACAGCTCGGCGTATGGCTTCAGATAGAAATCCCAACGTTAAAACCGTCAGACAGAAAGACAACCAGAGGTTAGTAAAAAATACAGAGAAGTGCTACGATGGAGCTACGTTTTCTTTGGAGAGGACGACCGATCGACGTTTTTAGAGAGTCGACAAGAGTTGATCCATAAAGTGTGCGAACATCAAGTTTCCCTGGTTTATGTGTTGAATCGCTGATTTAAAGTTTTCAGAGAGGAGGTTCGTTAGTTTGAAAGAAATTAAAAGGAAAAGCGATGAAGAAGAAGAAATGAAGATTTTGAGAAGAAAAGTAAAGATGTGTTATTTCCTAAACCTACCACACTTTTTTTTCCATCAACTGCGCCATGTAATTATTTTCCTCAAACCAAACGTGTTTTTTTTCCTTTAACCAAACAATTGTTTTTATTTTTTTCCAAACCTAACCATGTAGTTTCTCACACCTTTGGTAGGCGAGGCAAAATGTTACATTGACACAGTGTCCTCTAGTGAACTGGTGGATGTATTACACACTTTGGTGTGATACCTGGTTAAGAAACACAGACTTCCAAAATCATATATTTCTTGTTCAGGAATAAAACTGGATGCAGAATTACTTTCCTGTCTTAGCTAACATGCAGAAAGATTATATTTAAATTTCATTAAAATTTTGAAACATCTGGCATCTCGTTCATTTCAGCTGCTACAGAAAAGTTTCAGTCCACACAAACATGGCGGCTTGTTTTTTTTTTTTAACTTCAGAGAACAGTACGAGTTCTGCTTCTTTAAAAACTACTAATTTACAGAAAGACTTAAACACATTATTGACTGATGGCAGTTTCTAAAACTACAGGATAGATGGAAGAAACAGCTGTTCGCTAACAAAATGAATCGACGGTGAGTCCACTGCACTGAGAAATACAAAAAATAGAATAAAATCAGTGCCCGGACTTTGCTTTAATTTTGCCTCAGCTGTCAGTTCAGAGGTTTTTCTTCAAATCATTGTGCACCAGAGATCCACAGAAGCACCCTACTTTCTTCACATGGTCTAGATTTTGTCCTCATTCCCGCTGAAGGCGGCGTCTCGAGGCCTCCGGGCACCGGCCATGTGTTGGTTTTTACCCGTCAGCTTCCCTCGTGTTTACTGATCTTCAACACGTCTGTCTGAGTTCAGCCTGCCGTCCTTTCATCAGCGTCCGAGTTCGATTCAAACACTTGACAGATGCTCTGATTCTTTTTTTTGTTGTTGACTTAGTTGAAGCTTTGCAAAGTCAACCACAAGCGCCAGAACCACAAAATGGCTCATTATAGTCCAGCTGGATAATATTAATATATAAAGCTGCAAAAACCTCACTAAGATCTACTTAATGCTAAAGATTTACTACTTTGTCTGACAATATTTTTTGCCTTTACTGTTTATAGTTAACAGACATCAACAATGAATTCTGCGCTGATTGATGAAAAGTTATATTTCCTGATCTGACGCTGATTTATGATGATATTTTGTATGTTTTCGCCACAGACTGAAGATAAAAATGTTCGTAGTTGCCGGATCTGAAAAGTGCAATACCACTAAGGGCCACTAGGGGCTGGCTATCAATGGAAATATTGTTTTTTCTGTTTCATTACGAGGGACTCAGACTCGACAAAAATGACTTGACTATAAGAAGATTTTTGCTTTGACAAAAAACACAAACATGGACCTCACTTGAAATAAAAGGAGATAATATTTCTGAGAGCTTGTAGGTTTGTTTCAATCTGCATTTTCAACTTGTATGTAAAAAAAAAAAAAAAATCCTGAGTAAAATATTTTGAGAAACCATTTTGAAAATATTGCAGAAAAGTTGGTGTTTTGATAAAAACGTACATGAAACCTGTGACTTCTCCACCGAGGAGATTAAAAACACAGAAGCGATGATAATAATAATAATAATAATAATAATAATAATAATAATAATAATAATAATAATAATAATAATAATAATAACGAACAAAAATGTCCTAAACATTCCCATCATTTTTGCACCGTTTGGGCTTCGAATGGAGCGCCGTCTAACGTCCTCGTATTCCTTTAATAGCTTCGACTGGAGAAGGATCTCGATGAATCGACGTCTTTGCTTTGACATAGTTTACGTTTTCTTTGGCCGATTCGCTCTGAATTTGGTAAAACTTTGTGCCATATTTGGATGGAAATCTAAGCAGTAAAATGGGACAGTACTTTTGATCTTTTAGGACATAATCCGGGCAGCTTCAGCTCAGGTCCTTTGGGGTAAAAAACTAATTTAGAGCACCAAATGTTTCAACCTCCAACACCCTCACATTCCTCTAAATATGTTGTCTTTGAATGGAACCGTTAAGGCCGACGTGAAGGTTCTTGCTGCGTCTTATTCTCTATTTTTATCGTGTTGTAGCTGCTTTCACATCTTTGTCCTGGTTTGACTTTCAGGGACACGTCCGCTGTCTAACCTCCAACCACTACAGCCGGCGGTCGGTTCCTGCTGTCTGCAAACGGCGTCGCGGTTCAAAGAGTTCTGCCATCATTAACAAGGAACGAAGGTTTGGAGTCCCGGAAGCAATAGGAGCCACTAATGGGTCCCTCTGAAGAGTCAACAGTGTATTTGAATACATAAATAAATCATTAAATAGCTTTAATTATTTAAATTGACATCCAATTATTGATTTAAAAAGACCTAAATACCTCGCTGACCTTTTAGAAACCCCCCGAGGACGTTTGAACGACGCTGACCTCAAAGACTTTCCTACCAGCAGCCTGACAGACGGCTGAATGATGAAGATGATGGACGTCATCAGTGAGGAAGAAACCGACAGATGTGATCCGGAAAAAACTTCACGCTGTAAGTTTGTTCAAACGCCAACAAACGAACCGCTGGGACCTCGTTAATGATCGTTAAGTGCTACAGAAATCACCCGTTTGTCTTCTGAAACGTTCGATTAAAGAAACCGTCGAGTTACACGAGCCGGAGGACCGGAGGAGATCCTGAAGGCGACTTCAGTTCTCTGAGTAGAAACATTTATGGCTACGGGGAAACTACATGAATAGAAGAGCTACAGAAAAGAGCATTTACATCCCACATGTGCAAGGTTCTGTTAAAACCATCCATCACAGCACGAACATCCAGGTCGGGCTCTGATTTCATCTTTAATGAATCTCTTATTGAATCTCATTGAATTCAGAAGTTGTCATGTCCAACTGAAGCTATACATAAAAGACAAATATTAGCTCTGTGATCAAATGTTTTCAAATTTTTACCAAATAAACATCTGACTTGTTGAGTATTGGTTGATATTGATACATACTGAGTTTTTACAGCTAATTTTTACTGATTATAGTTTAAAAGATTTGTCAATTTATCAATTTGTCAATGGACAGAAAATTATTTGATAATTAATGGAGTCATTAAAAAGCCTTCTACGATGTGAAAACGTTTCGCTTTTCCTTCAATATTTCTGAAATTTGGACCAAAAGACGACTGAAGATGTTCACGAACTATGATTGTAATTTTTCACTGTTTTCTGATTTCTTTATTATTGACTAAAGGGTTAAATAGTTATCGATAATATTACGTAGTTTCAGCTACTTAACTGTAAGGAATTTCTGCTTTTCTTTTCTTGTGTAATGATAAACTAAACATTTATATATTTTGCACTGTTTGTTGGACAAAGTTTTATAATTTCAAACTGAATTTTTGGAGGTTTTGGATGAAAAAATACTTTTATAGGCCAAACAGCAAATTGAGTAAATCTGATGTTCGGTGTATTTTTTTAACATCGTTCTTTGCTGATAAAACATAACCACAAGAGATAAAAGGTTCGATAAGAGATTCGTTAGTTACACGAATATTGAGTATATTGAGTATAATTATCTACCAGAGCCCGACCCAGACAGGCATCATTTACAGAAACCTTCGTAACAACTCACAAGATCAAGCTCAGCATCGTCTGACAGTTCCCACTGATCCAGTTCAACTTAAAGTCAGGAAAACATCTCTACAACGTTTCTGCTGCCATCTAGAGGCCGCAGGGAGGATCTCTCCTCGTCGTGGTCGTTCTTCGCCATCGTTCGCCACCCTGATCCTACAAACTGCTGCACACAGCAGCTGGTTGTCGGCGGTGTCCTCAACCAGTCCGCCGCCCGCCAGCTCGTCCAGATTTCACATGGTGAAAACAGCGTCCCGTTCCCGTTTAATGTTCCCGATCGCGACGCCTCACCGGCACCGCGAACAGCGGCAGGGTCCGCGTGGGCGAGGACAGCTCGGCGTCGGAGTTCGACGGCAGCGGCTCGCCGCCCTTGCCGCCGCAGCGCTCCGACGGCGTGGCGGACAGATCCTGGCAAACCTCGTACGAGAACTTCCTCTTCTGGAGGGCTTCGGCGCGAACGGCCAGCGAGCGAGCGCAAACCGTCAAGAGCACGATGAGCGTTCCCAGCAGCAGCGACACCATCGGCCAGAGGACGCAGTGCAGCAGGACGCTGGTGTCGTGGGAACGACGCCACAACACGTCGTCGGGCCTGAAATCACAAGAAGTCAGAAAGTTTCAGGGTTTAACCTCCAACCTTCAGAAACAAAACTCACGTCGGTAAACCAACGGTGGGTTTTTTGTGACTTAACATAAAACCATTGTGAACGTTCCAGTTTTTTTTCTAGAAGAAGTGCTGATGCGTCGCTCCGACGAGCTCCCAGCGGACCTTTAATTTATGAACCACAGCTTCCTCCTTCGGAAGATAAAAATAAAAAGCAGCCAAGGTCACAGATACGTCTGCGAATAACCGGAGTTTTTAGCTGATGCGCTAAAGGAGACCTCCGTTTCTTTTTCTCATCAGTTTTTTTTGGCCGATGGAGCCTGAAGAAGAAAAAGGGCAGAAGAGCTTCTAGAAACATCAGTCAGAGTTTATTTTCAGTTTGTAACCTCGACGTCCTTCTGCTGTGTCGCCTTTTCATCATCTAACTTCATACTTTACGTGCAGACCTGCAGAGCAAAGAGGGAAGTCAACGTGTCTTATTCTAAATCACTAAATCAGAGATAAATGATGTTGTGAAGCACAAATACACTCAGTGTTTAGTTTGTTTCATGACAGCTGCTTTTGACTTGTCTTCACACTCAGCTACCAACAACCCCGACACGCTGAAGGTCGACGGTCCGTTGAAGCCAACAGAATCGCATCATCAGCAGATTGCGGAGATCCTAAAACCCCTCAAAAACCTGTTCATGAAAATCACAAGCAACTACGGAGGTGGAAAAAAAAATCATTCAAATCAGTATTTTTTTGTTATGGTTGGATTTTTATGCAAGTTTTGGCAATTTTTGGGGGCTAAAATGATAAATTTTCACTGGTTAACATGATATTTTGTTTTACTAAACGGGATGCAGGATGTATGAAATGATGCCTTGTAAAAAAAATTGGGTCTTTGTTTGAGGATGTTTCATTAAAATGAGCTTCAATATTCTGCTTTATTATAAGAAAAATATATAAACAGAAAGGTCAGTTCCCAAACTTCAAAGCTGAAGTCTGTCTGTTTATTTTGCGTTTGAGAAATGACTCTGAAACTGAAGTCTGTAATCTTCGACAGCGTCTGAAACGTGGCTGTCAAATGGAGTCTGAGGTCAAAGGTCACGGAGAGTTAAATTGAACGACTTCTGCAGAAGCGACATGTCAGAAAAGATTTCACAGCATCACACATCCTGCGTGTCCAATCTATCTGTATCACACCTGCTGATGGAGCGAGCTGCAAGTGTGTGTGTGTGTGTTTGTGTGTGTGTGTGTGTGTGTGTGTGTGTGTGTGTGTGTGTGTGTGTGTGTGTGTGTGTGTGTGTGTGTGTGTGTGTGTGTGTGTGTCTCACCTCCTCTGCTGGTTGAAGAAGCAGGTGAAGGACTGGCTGCTGACCTCTTTGGTGAAGTAATCCTCCCACCACAGGACGCTGTCTTTGTTCTTCTGGTTGTCCCTCTCGCAGGGCGGAACGTACGAACACTGAGACACAACACGAGACGCAGATTTAGAAGAGTTCAACAACTATTGTTTAAATGTTGAATATTATTTTTTTGATGAATAAACACATTTCAGAAGTGTCAACAAAACCAAACGACATTTTCTTTTGTGCTATTTTGGAGCAGGAAGTGACCATATTTGGACGAGCTGGGGGGAGGAGCTAGTGGTGGATCTGACTCGATCTGATTGGAATCCCCAAGGAACTAAGCCCCGCCCCCAAACATTTTTGAGTTCTAATAACTAATAAATGCTGGAGTTATTTCTAGAAGGAAACAGCCCCTAGTGGCCCTCAGTGGTACTACACTGCCATGACGACTAAAAGTTTCTCTGGAGTCACTAATGTCTCATGAAAACCACCAAAAACAACATCTTCGTCTGCAGAGGGTCACTTTGCAAAAAAAAAATGTAAACGCAAGAAAACACATCAGAAATATCATTTTGATGAGTCTGCGGCATTTCACGAAAGATAATTAATTTTGCGTAACTTACTCGTAAAGGATCCTTAAACACTTCGTATTATTCAGGAACAGCTGAGCTTCTGCAGGATCATGAATTAGTGTTCAGGCATTGTTCTGGATTGTTGTATCACCTCTGTGTTATGGCAGTCTCTAAAAAAAACTAACAGTGATTACCCAGCAGGAGGCGCCATAATGAGGTCACAACGAGCTGACAAGGTAAATTCTGATTGGCTGAAAGTGTCTCTCTTCCTCTTCACTTTTGGTTTTAGTTTCAGCGGCCAAACACAACATCTGTCACGCACAGATTTACGTAGCAGGAGGTTGATTGGTGCCACGCTGGCGACTGAGGATCAACTGGTTGCTATGACGATGATGGGATTGGTACAGAGAGGAGAAGGAGGAAAAGGGTCGATATTGTTTCATCCAAAGCTGTGAACTTGGAGTCGTATCTCCGTGAACACTTTATAAAGAGACGCTGATCGACCGTCACCTGCAGCCACATCTGGACGAACACCTCTGGAACCAATAGGATGAAACCGGCCGGAATAAAAACACCTCAGCGTGGAAAAAAAAAAAAAAAAAAACAGCTGCCGTGACCTCAACAACACAAGAGCATGTTTACTCAGGAAAATAATCAGTTAAACCTCATTCATATGCAAATTTGTGCAGAAGGGTTCTCCAAAGTAATTAAACCTTCATCTCCAGATGGGGAACCAGAACCTTACAGATGTGCTCAAAATGATCTGTTCCATCCACCTCGGAAAGAAAAGCCACAATGAAAGAAGTTGGATTCGTTAATCTTGACTTTTGTATTCAATAGAAGAGATGTTATGTTTTTGGTTTTCAATGTTTTATATATTTTATATATTTTGACGACTGAAAATAGACCATTTTTTCATCTAGATCCAAAGAGTCTCGGAGACTCTGGTCTGAACAAGTGTTTACTGTTTGATTGCGTGTTGTCCTACAGACTCCATCGCTCTCTCTCTCTCTGTGTGTGTGTGTGTGTGTGTGTGTGTGTGTGTGTGTGTGTGTGTGTGTGTGTGTGTGTGTGTGTGTGTATTTCAGGTAATTGTCGTGTCACTAAACCTGCTCACCAGTCAGCAGCCGTTCATCACAGCCAATCGCACGTGCCCTCGCCCCCGCCCCATGACATCAGAGCCGGGCCGCCCTGCCAGATGATTGCGGTTGCCATGCCAACAGGCCGAGGTTACAATTACATGCGAGTGTGTCTTTTTGAGATCGATGTGGAGTGTGTGTGTGTGTGTGTGTGTGTGTGTGTGTGTGTGTGTGTGTGTGTGTGTGTGTGTGTGTGTGTGTGTGTGTGTCATGTTGGACACAGCGAGCAGGACGGACCGACAGTCGGCGACGCAGCAGGTTTCCTCTCATTTAAATTCTGCTCTGTGCTGATGTTTCTTCAGGACGTTGATATTCAGCACACGGACACACGGACGCATTTAAAAGGTTCATTTATCAGTCTGACTGTTAAAACTCCAGATTCATTCTGGATTCTGGATAATTTTACTGATTGTTTGAATCAGAAGGACCAAATAACACAGTCGATGCAGGATGGAGACTCTGCACACTTTAATGTAGTTTACAGGATTTTTTTTAAATGGATAAATACTATTTTTGCCAATAAATCTGCTCTCAATAATTCTGACCGACTAAATAAAAAAAAAAAGATGTTAGAAATTTTTTGCAGATTTACTAAAAATAAAAAATTTAATTAAATAACTAAAATCAAAAAAATTTGCCAAAAACAAAGGTCTGAATACTTTCACTATCCAGCAAATATTCATCTTTGTGCTCATTATTAATTATCTGCAGATTATTTACCATGTAATTTTATCTTTGGTCAAAGTAGTCAGACATTTAATTAATTGTATTTCCAGTAAAAGTTCTCGTTATTCAGATAAAACCCTTTCAGTGGTTCACTACATTTTGTTTTTTGATCAATAATATTTGTCAATAATGTTAAATTTTACTGCCATCATTGTTTATTATTATTCAATTTCAACTACTTTATATACTGTCAATCCCCATTCTCCTCTTTTTCAGCGAGTTAAAACTTTTATGTTTTCAAACTGTCCCACAAAACAAAGACGTGACGACACAAACAATTAACTGTGAGTTGAGGAGCATCAATCACATCCTGACATGCCGACGGGATGAACAGCGTCCGTCCCAATTGGATCGGTCGAGGAGTGAAGCTCTTTGATTGGTCTGTAATGAGGAAGAAGGACTTTGACCTGCTGGAAGTTTGGGATCAACAGAGTGAGAAGGAGGACAAAGATGTAAGAATCAGAGGCAGAATTCAGCTTCAACGTCTAAAGAAGAAAAAAAGATCGCAAAAAGTTGTTGCCACGACAACAGGCGATGCTTCAAATCTGGATGTTACAATCAGCACAGTTTCAAGGTGGACACCCAAGATTTGAGTACGAGTTACAGCCACAAATGTGTTTTGTGACATCATGGTGACCTTTGACCTTTGACCACCAAAAATCCAATCAAGTTCATCCTTGAGTCCACGTGAACGTTTGTCCCAAATGTGAGACGATTCTCTGAAGGCGTTCCTGAGATACCGCGCTCATGAGAATGCGACGGATAAATGGGAGGGACTTGAGTTCAGAGTGACCTTTGACCCCACAAATCTAATCAGTTGACGTTTGTGACCGAGTGAATATTTGTGCCAAATTTGATTAAATTCCTTCAAGGCGTTCCTGAGATATCGTGTTCACGAGAACGGGACGGACAAACCTGAAAACTTAAAACCTCCAACATGGAGGCACAAAAACAACCACAAAGACACTAAAATGTAAAATAATAATCATTTGTCCTCTTTGTCTGTTTCTATAAAGAATAAATCCAGAGACTAAAATGTAAAATCAGACACAGACAGTAGAAGCTGCAGACATCCTGAGACGGCAGAGTTTGCGTCATCGCAGCCGTCTAATGAATTTAAACAGATAATCAGTCGTCAGTGACCCTCAGTCGGACCTGCTAAACAGATTAAGATGAGGCCACACCCACCTGTCTGTCCACCGTTCTGTCCACCTGTCTGTCCACCTGTCTGTCCCCCTGCCAACCATCTACAAGTGCCACATCTGAAAATCACACGTCTGACATCTTTTCGTTCACTCTCCTCTCTGTGAGACGGAGAGGACCAGAGAGGACCAGAGAGGACCAGAGAGGGGAGCTCAGCTGCGTGTGTCCCCAGGAACAGAAGCTCCTGGCTGGGCAGGGAGACACCGGTGCCGCCCCCCCAAAGTCCAGGAGCTCCAGCAGCTCGGTTTCATCACGGTTAATTAAGTTTAAGTTAGCATGACACACACACACACACACACACACACACACACACACACACACACACACACCACACACAGACAGACACACACACACACACACACACACACACACACACACACACACAGACAAGACGCACGCACGCACACACACAGACACAGACACACACACACACACACACACACACACACACACACACACACACACACAGACAGACGCACGCACCGCACACACACAGACAGACACACACACACACACACACACACACACACACACACACACAGACAGACGCACGCACGCACACACAGACACACACACACACACACACACACACAGACACACACACACAGACAGACACACACACACACACACACACACACACACACACACACAGACAGACACACACACACACACACACACACACACACACACACACACAGACACACACACACAGACAGACACACACACACACACACACACACACACAGACAGACGCACGCACGCACACACACACACAGACACAGAGACACACACACACACACACACACACACACACACACACACACACACACACACACACCACACAGACAGACACACACACACACACACACACACACACACACACAGACAGACACACACACA
>NW_027185439.1:562125-567125 GCF_022577435.1 Embiotoca jacksoni
AGCTGCTGCTCGTCGAAGTGCAGCAACGCCACCGAGTTGGACTCCGAGTTGTTGACGAAGATCTGCAGGCACGGATAAAGAGACGTTCCCTTACAGTCCGCCCCGCACGTGAACACGCACTCAAACATCTCCTCCGGACGCAACACCGACACCACCTGGAGGAGGAGGAGGAGGAGGAGGAGGAGGAGGGGGAGGAGAGGGGGAGGAGTGGGAGGAGGAGGGGGAGGAGGAGAGGGAAGAGGGGGAGGAGGAGGAGGAGGAGGAGGAGGAGGAGGAGGAGGAGGAGGAGGAGGGGGAGGAGGAGAGGGAAGAGGGGGAGGAGGAGAGGGAAGAGGGGGAGGAGGAGGAGGAGGAGGGGGAGGGGGAGGAGGAGGAGGAGGAGGGGGAGGAGGAGGAGGAGGAGGGGGAGGGGGAGGAGGAGGAGGAGGAGGAGAGGGAAGAGGGGGAGGAGGAGGAAGAGGGGGAGGAGGGGGAGGAGGAGGAAGAGGGGGAGGAGGAGGAGGAGGAGGAGGAGGGGGAGGAGGAGGAAGAGGGGGAGGAGGAGGAGGAGGAGGAGGAGGAGCCATCGATTAGTCCGTCACCATCTTTACTGGTAAAACTACGAGTCATATGACCGAGTTTAAAGGAAACGCAGCGACAACGACGACTAGAAACTACGTGAAACCAGGTGAAGGAGATTTTGGTTTGTTTTTTGCTCGTGTGGCTCAAAAATAGAAGTGTCAATCAGTCCCAAAAGATGATTGACAGGCAGATCAGGAAACAGCAGCTGAAATAACTCGTGTTTGGTGGACTTCGGCTAGCACCACATTACAACATCTTTACTTTAGCTTCCTTTTATACTTTTGTAATTTACTTTAACGTTGGAGTTCAGAAAGTTGCATTCAATAAAATATTGTGTAAGTTGAACAAATCCAAATTTAAGAGTATTTCTGCACTTCGTTAACGAGTCCAACGTCGTCTCACCTCACAGCTAACTGTTAGCTGCAGCCTCGTTCTTTTTGGCTTGATTCCACGTCGGGACGAGTTGCATCACAAATCTCTTTTATTGTGTTTTATAGTTTTAAAAATAAGTCCAAGAAAAACATGAAATAATCCGACTGAAGACTTTGTTGTCGACGAGCTCACAGAGCTAACGTTAGCTTGACAAGCTCATTTTAAATGAAAAGGCTATTTTTGTGCATTTCTGTCTAAAATTAAAAAATGTGTTATATAATAATTAAAAACTACGTATGTCGAGTGTGAAAACAGAAAACTTGACAAAAGAGAATCAACTGTCAACATACTGAAAACTTTTGTTTTCCAGATGTTATAAAACACGTCGACAGATTAACTGAAGAAAACACGTTTGACGTGAACATGACCTGAATTATTTACATGTCTCGGATACAGATGAAGAATGATGATGATGATGATGATGATGATGATGATGATATATGTTTTCATTTATCTCTGTTCATTACTGGACTGAAAAAAACAACCGCAGGCATGAACATAAATATCAATAAATCAAAAACACAATCAATCTGTGCAGATTTGATAACTGAGACGTTTCTTCATCACGGAGCTGCAGTGAAGTCCAAGTATTGTGATTTATGTTTTATGAAGCCGTGATTAGTGAACGACGGAGTGGACTCGCTCGCTGACACACGACTTTGGATTTTTTTTTTTAAGCACAAAAGCAAAAATATGCCTAAAAACAAAAGATCTCCACTCTCCATAATGCGCAGACATTATTCCAAGATGATGCAATAAGCTAACAGCCACATAAATCAGGCTGGCATGAATTCATCATCCGCAGTAAAAGAGCGAGGCGGTAATTTAGATGATAGAAAAAAAACCTGCCGGCGGCTTCGAAGCGCTGCGGCGACAGTTTTAATCAGCAGGAAGGAACCGACGGACAAAAGAAAGACATGAAGAAGTGAATCAGAAAGGACTCGATGGTGTTCGAAGCGATACGCCGGACTTCCTGTCAAAACCTAAAGGTCACGTTTTCCTTCCAGTTCAGTGAAGAGGACGACAGCCGCGACCAAACAGAAACTTAAATAAAGACGATCGACCTAAAAGGTCTTCATCGAAGGCGGAGCTTTAAATCCTCCACATCTCTCCTGACGGCGATAATCGAACGCTTAAAAAGCTTCACGCGTCTAAATTTGTCTAAAACTTGGATATATTTCAAACCTGCAAAATCCTTTTTTATTTATTGTCCAAAGACATAAAAAAACAAATCCAAGGCCGTAGTGACCTGAGAAAACACGATGATTTCAGAGTTTCCAACGACCTTTGTGTGCATCTCGTTCGGGCTCGTTGCCAAATCTTCTCCGTCACCGTTTTCTTGGCTCCGACACGCGCGAGGAAGAAGATTGGCTTTTCAAACCGCTGCCAACGAGCTAAACATCAGATCGACGGCGTCTGAATCACTGAAATAAAAAGGCAACATCTCAGCCGACGGGAAAAACAGACTTCGAGAAAAAGCTTCTGTTGGTAAATAAACCCGACGTAGGATCGGCTGAATTAACGCTGAGTTAGCGGTCCTAGCGTCGACATAAAATACCACACGGGAACTACAAGAACTGTGATTGGCTGCTTCTGTTTTCTCGACATGTTTTTGATGGCGTTTGTTGAGAGGAAACTAAAATACAAACACAAAAAAAAAACAACGCAAAGGTAGCTTCAGGTCGGAGATATACGTCGTTTAAACTACGCTACGTATCTTGTGTCTGTTTGGAGCGTTTGGTTGTGCAGATCCTCTGAAAGATGTAATATACAGATGACCTGTAGGGGCAGTGTGACGCGGTCAAACCCGCAAAACAACGACTGAAAATAACTTCGAGACCGTTACGTTCACGCACGCTCGACTGTCACCATGTTTATTTTTACATCAGATAAATCCAGACGTTCTAATTATATCCTTGTTTCTCTGGTGCGCCCTCTAGTGGAGTCCTCCAGTAACACAGTACAGAGGGAAGTTATACTTATTAATTACAGCAGCACTTTTCCATTTCCCTCTTAATTACTACCAAACTGTGGAGGATTTTCTCAGAAATATATTTTTGTAATTTGCTGTTAAATTACCAAATACTTTTGGGAACGTTTCCAGGAAAATAGCTGTAAAATGAGGGACCTTCAAAATAAAAGGCGGTTCTTCCTCTGCAGGAGCCTGAATGTCTGAAGAATATTTTGTAATATTGGACTGATTCACGTTGCTTAAAAGCTGCAGTGACAAACTTCAAATCCGCCAGCGACACAGCTTTTCTGACAGATGATTGACAGCTGTCGTCAGATCAGATCGATCACCTTCACCGTACATCATCAGGATGAAGACTAACAGCCAATCTGGGGACGGATATAATTTATTAAACACATTAATCTTCCCGATTGGCTGAATCAGATCAGAGATGATCTCAGAAATCCTGAAGGATTGATTTCAATTATTAACACGATATTTTTCACCTGTTTTAACGTCCCGGCTGAAATCTCTAATCATCATCTTAATCAGGGGAGTTTTAAATATTGATCATGATACAGATCATGTATGTTTGTAAAATCACAAGTAAAATAATCCAAACTGCTCAAATTTATACAAAAACACTTCCATATTTTACAAGGAAATTGATCCATGTTGACATTTTTACAGATCAATAACGTGATAAAATCATTAAAATTGGATTCTTCTTCCCGCCTCGCAACTAAAGCTGAAACTATGGATTATATTGATTTGTTAAGGATTAATCTGTCAGGTGTATTTTATGAAGTTATTCATCATTTAGTCCATAAAATGGCAAATATACATTTTATTTTTAGAGTTATATGAAGGAGAAAAAACAGCAAATATTACTAGAATCTACAGAACCAAGGGAAATACATCACTTTTGCATGATGAATTAAGAAATTAAGAAGATTACTACTGATTATCTGTTGATTAATCAAAACTTCTAGTGTACATGTCTGGTTAAAATTCCCATAAATTGCTGGTTTCAGACCTCTTAATGGTAAAACTGATGTAAAAGTTTTAATATTGATAAACAAAAATACTATAAACTGTATTCTAATATTACACCAACCAACCACTAGTTTCACTAATAGACTTATTAATACAGTAAATATTACTAATAGATCCCAGCACCAACACAGTACTGCTTTCATATTTTATAACAGTACACAGATGCAGGGTGAAAAAGTACACTGAAGCTCAGTTCACTCATGTAAATATAGAATATTTCCATAAGTAATTAAAGTGCTATTTTAACATCATAATGTACTTAATGCTGTGTACTTATACTATTACTGTACACGATAGCACAAAGTAAAGAGGTTTTGAAATACAAAAAAATGCACTTGGCTGTATAAGTGTTCTCACAATAAACAGGCTGCATATTGAAATATTAATATTTTAGGTGGTATATTATATACAGAAAACGTGGTACTGGGTGTACTTCTTGTACAATGCAGTACAAAGGTAGTAGTTTTTCATTAGTAGCTACATTTCTAATTTATAAAATACATTTTCTGCTCCAATTTCTGATAAATGTAGCTGATAATACTTTTTTTTTTCTTTGCCCGGGCTACAACTAGTACTCTAAAATATTTAACGCATTAACATTATAACTAATACTAGAAGTAATCCTGATAAAAAAAAAGAAAAAAAACAACTACTAGTATTAAGAACACAAACACAAAAAACTGGAAGAAGTTACTCTGAATTAAAGGTTAAATATGACGCTAAAATATGAAAACTTCACGACTACAACTATAAACCCGACTATAACTACCACTACTAGTACTACTAGTAATACTGCACGTATACTGCATGTACTACACCCGGACCTCCCCGGACCCCGGCGGCGGCAGGTCGCAGCCCGTCAGCCCGGCTCACCGTGCAGTTGGCCGGCTTGCTCTGGAGGCTCTGCAGCGTCGGACTGAGCCAGCAGAAGCCGAGGATGAAGAGGCTGAGGATCCCGCAGGCGATCAGGAACAAGCCCAGCCGGATGCTCTTGTCCTCG